>NW_027041830.1:855240-969367 GCF_033297395.1 Canariomyces notabilis | reverse complement strand
TAGGAAGCTAGAGGGCTAGGGAGGGTAGTTAGTTACTTATATAAGCTCCCTTGAAATCGTATATATTTTGATTTTTATTATAGATTTAAGCTTTTTAGCCCTCGAGGGCTAGGAAGCTAGAGAGCTAGAGGCACTATTACATAACTTAGATTCATTATTGTAAATATATATACTATCATGTAGTTTGCTTTTCTACCCTACAAAAATAGATGGGGAGAAGAGCGTGCGCCATGCACTGAGCTACAGGTAGGACCCACCGCTCCCCGATTAGCAGAAATGGTCTCCCCGTTTAGCAGTTTCGGTTCATCTCCACTTGTTCCTGAACCTCACCGACTCCCCAGCTCCCCACACTTCCCCCCCTTCTCCCCTTTCGGCAGTGGATTGACCCAACAGTGAAGTGACTCCGCCACCCCCGGATTCGGGATTCTGTGGCTTCTTGGGGATCCAAATGCCTGGCATAGCGTTGATTGCTGTTCGTAGCTCGCCGTTTTACTGGCGCTTCGAGCTGACAAGTGGAAAGTGTGTTCGTAGGGGGGGGAATTGAGGAGGCGTCTGCTATCCGTACACACCGAGTCAATCGCTCTGGTGGTTAGCTAGCTAGGTAAAGGACCGTGGCGTCTATAACTAGGGAAACGATGCTCTAAACTCTCTCAGCCATCGGAGATACTACACGGCCGTTGGTCGTCGGTCCGTCCTGTTGTTGAGTGCTGTTGGGAGAGCACCGGGGGCGAGCCGCATGCTCCTGAACTCGGACACGTGCGTGTCAAGGAGAGGTTGATACAGACAGACAACGCAGCAGATTCTAGTGTAGAACGAAGGATTCTTCGGTGCTCGGCAACGGCTAGACCTAGATGGTAATCAAGCAATGCCCCGACTTTGCGATCCGTGAAGCCGTTTGCCGAGATATGTACTTCGTGGAACGGTCCCCGGTTGAACCGGTCTCCCGCTGTTGACTTAAGTGAGTTGGGTAGAAAATTCGAACAGTTATGTCGCCGGAAACGAGCTCATCATGACAACGCACCTCTAGACGTGGTGGGACCGGCAGTGTTCGAGTACTATTCCAGCCTCATAATCTAGGAACTGTCCCGCTGAATGGTGACATGACTTATTCACCGTGACAGCGAAGCTACTTATCTTGATTCGGTGTGCATTAACCACTTTACCCTTACAATAACGCCTTTTAAATACCGTACATGAGCCACCGAGCTCGACGCCAATGTGCCGCGACCATCACAAGCCGGGATGCGATATGAGCGACACCACAGTTTAATAACCTCTCACACCTCAATCAGTCATCGTAATCTCCATCAAGCACCATTCCCTTCGCGTTCGGCACTCCAACCAGGATCTTGCCTCTCGGCACCCTCACGTCTCTAACTTTCATGCACCCAAATACAATCAGCTCCCTCAAATTCGGGCAACTGCGGAACACGCTGCCCACTATGAAGTCGGACACCTCCTCGCAAAAGCTAATCTCTACCTTGTTCATTGCGTCATAGACCTTTTCGGGGCCAAAAACCTCCTCAAACGCGACAGCCTCAATGTGCCGGCATCCATGGACATTGAGATGACGCAGCGTCTTACCCGAGTGCGCCATCAACGCGCGAAAGCCATTGGAGCACAAGCCGATGCCATCTGGGTTTTCGCGCGGCTGTGCGGAATCCAACTGGCGGCACTTTTGCAGATCCAAAAACACCAGACCCGGGTTGGCCCAACCGGTAAAGAGCCGAGCAAAGCCGGCGTCGGTCATCTCTTCGCTGTCGGTTATGCGTAGCTTCTTGAGAGAGCGGCAGTGCATGTGTATCGCGTCTAGCACCGTGTTGTCTGCTTCTTGCACGCGGGTGAGCGAGAGGGTTTCAAGGTTGGCACCGATCTTGCTGAGGAGATCGACGTATATGTCTGAGTGGATGTTGTTGCGCAGGTCGAGGCTGAGGTGCCGGAGCGAGTCAAGCTGGGCGAGGGCTGTGATGCCCACGCCCGTGACCTGCTGATTGTGGGATACCTTGAGCCGACTCAGCGAGGGACATGCGGACTTGAGCACGGAGAGAACGTCATCCCCAAAGTGCTTGTCGGTCCAGTATACACGGAGCGACCGCAGAGTGCCGCCCTTCTGATGGAGAAACTCCTTCCACTTAGATTCTGACAGGAGATTCGCACCGTGCAGGTAAAATTCTTCCAGCTCAATGTTCCGCGAAAGGAGGTAGTCCATCACCTCGTCCTTGAAGTGGATGCCATTACGGATCTTGAGCTTCTTCAAACCTGGGACTGTCTGAAAGACCCGGATAAAATCGTCAGTGGTGAGCTTTGAGCCATCGTAGATATAAACTTCCTCGGCTGCTGGCTGCAAAAAGAGGTTGAGTGTTCGCGAGTTTAGCAGGCGATACCTCGAGAGCTTCCGTGCGATCTTGTCAATTACCGGCGTGGGAAGATCCCCAAGGTCCTCGGCAAGATCGATATTTTTGGCAAGGGTTTCAATACAGAGGGTCATCAGGCTTTTCGCGCCGAGTGAGTAGGTCCCATCCAGAATACTGCTTTGGAGTTGCCGGCGTCTGGCGCCGGAGCCCCCAGCGACCTTCTTCGCCTTTTTCTTTGCCGCGGGATCGTCTTTGTCCAGATCCTTGCCGCATGGGCTACAAAGCAAACCTCCATCAGGTCCACTGCGCGTATACGGTGTAACGGTGAACCGCTTGCTGCAGATGGCACAGTTCTCCATCTGACCAGGGAGTGGCGCGGCTCGCTCTCGGAATATGGCTCGGGCAAGGTCATCCTCATCGTCGGAGTCGGCGAGCCCGCGCTTACGCTTCTGAAACTTCTTGCTGGCCTTGATCTTCTGAATAGCTTTCTTCTCGGTCCTCCGCGCTTCCTCCTGAGAATTGGTCTCTGCCGCGCGGCGTCCTCGGGTTGATTGCGCAGGGCCGGCAGAAACGTCTGAAGTCGACGCTGGGGAAGCTACCGCAGTCTCATTATTGCTCTGGTTGCTTGTATCGTTCTGATTATTCTGGGCAGCCCTTCTCCTAGCGTCTGCGTCCAGACGGATTTGGTACGCGGAGATGTTGTGCGACTAAATAGTAGGTTAGCATTCCGGAGCACGAGGATAAATTGCAAGTCCGCTATAGCCTACCTGCAGAAAATCGGTCAGGGCTGATTGTCTGCATTGCAATGAAAAAAGTCAGTCACAATCTTTGCTTCAAGTTATCTTCACTTTGACTGACGGGCCCATAATCCGGCGTTGCGGCCGATTCTGTCGGGACCTAATTTTTTTGTCAGTAAGTGTGGTCCAAGCAGAGTCCGGACTCCGGAGTGCAGAAAAAAAGTACATTGTGGCGTGCTTGTACTTAACAATCGCCAGTGAGGAGGATCTTATATCCTGGAGGGCGCTGGAGGTGACCGGTCACTAGTAAGGAGGTGTCTGGAGAATTGAGAGCGGAATTGCCAACGAGAAGTTGAGTGGGAAGACACGCTTGGACGCGCGGAGGGGCAATTCAATTTAACTCGCTCGCGCCAAAACACGTGACCCTATTTGAGTCTTTTAGCTTTTTTCAAGGAAAGCGCAGAGCTGAGTCTCCCACCCCGCTTCTGCCTGCCGGGTTGCATCAGAAAAGGCAGGGGTAGGCCAGTCGGTACGTACGGTACTGTGTAATTTCAGGTTGCCTACTCCGTACACGTAAGGTACATACTCCATATGTAAGCCCAGCAAATGAGTTGGTCCGCAAGTCATGTGCCCTCGCGTTTCCTCAAAACGCGACCCCCCTCTCGCACTGAAACCCACGACCTGAAGTTCCAGGAGGTGGCAATAACCACCAGTCAACCGGTGAATTTCGAATTCATCTCCCATTCGTTCTAACCGTTCTAACCGTTCTAACCGTTGACCATTTCTCAGCTGCGGAGTTCCATACTTTTTCGAAAATCAGAGAAGCCGAACGTGTCACTTCTTTCTTCTGTGCACAGTTTCGGGCTTGCAGCCTGACATGCATCAGGCCTGCTCGAGCGCTCGACATAATTGACAACTTCTTCTTTGTCGGCCATCTGTTGACCACCATTGTCCACGACAAATTTCCCTCACTAGGTACCTCAGTTCTTCTACGGCTTTGCCGTGGTTTGATTCACTCAAACATAACACGGGTGATTTACACCGCCTCTCAGGTTATTGCCCAGCCATGGTGAGAACCAGAAAATCGGCGGCAGCCGAACTTGAAGGTAAGTTGAGAACTTAACTTTTTTTGAACTGTTTTGCTCTTTTCTTTCGTCATGGCACCCGATCGTGGACTCAGGCAGGAGCATGCTGGTGTCCTCCCCTATTCATCGAAACTCAACACCAGTCAATGGGATTTGGCACTAATCGACTTCAGGCCCACTTTCGCGATTTGTCACCGTCGCATCAGAGGAGCAGCGTAGCAAAGCCATGACTTCAAGTTCCGACTCATCAACTGTGCCAACGCCTTCAGGTCATTCTTCGGGGAGCGAATACACGACACCCCTCACTAGCAATGTCGGGACACCCGCTTCGGTTGAAGACAGACAGCGAAGGCCAGCCAAGCGGCTCAACAGAATCGAGGTCCATCTGCCCGCTGCAAAGGCATCCTCCAACAGGGCACTTCGCAGCGGAAAGTTTTCCATGAATTCCAAGCGCAAGAGGGATGTTGTCGACGACAGCGAAGATGATGGTTTCTCCGACAACTCGCCGGATGCAAAACTTGCACGAAGGCTGCAGGATGAAGAAGACGAAGCGGCAGCACAAATATTGTCGGTGTCAAAGCCTACTATCGGGCTTCGCAGGAGCTTGCGAGGCCTTGCAGACCCACTTGTTACGAGTCCTGCATCATTGTCGAAAGCTGAGCACGATGGAACTGATTCGGCTGCTTCGACTCTGCGCGGCTCAAGCGGCAAGGCAACGGCACTTGGCTCCCGCTCTAGCGCGGGTTTTCGCAGAAAGCAGATTATGATCGTTAAAGATTCGGAGGATGAGGATAGTGGCGCCGAGCAAGTCGACAAGGAGAGCGATAGTGACGCCGAGGGAGTCGACGAGGAGAGCGATAGTGACGCCTCATCGTTCAGGCCCTTGAGCAAACGACGGCCAGGCGCTGCCGCGGCAAGCCGGCGCCCAATCCGCTTGAAGGAACCTACAGCGGCACCAACACCTGCTCCCGGGGAGTATCCTGACGGTTTTTTATTCTTAGAGAATCCCGGCGGAAACTCAGAATCTCTGGACGATTTCGACTTCGATAGTTTTCTCGCTGCGCACTCTGGGGAAGAGAGTGACGGTTTCACTTTCCCCCTCAACATCGATGATGACGACGATGACCACCCCGGCGCACCCGGTACTCTTGACCAAGCTATCCGTACGGCGACGATGTCCCGCCGCGCCTATCGGGCATATCGTAGCGGACGCCGTCTCAAGAGAGATAGGGGTCGCCTTGAGCTACACCACCCTGAGCTCACGACTATGTGGAAAGACCTTGAGAACATGCCGGTTCTGAAAGCTGGCAAGGCAGAGCAGCCCAATTCTATTTCTCGCCAGCTCAAGCCATTCCAGCTCGAGGGCCTTGCTTGGATGAAAGCGATGGAAAACACAGAGTGGAAGGGTGGGCTTCTCGGTGATGAGATGGGTCTCGGGAAAACTATCCAAGCCGTTTCTCTCATCATGTCGGATTTCCCTGCCAGAAAACCCTCCCTTGTCCTCGTTCCTCCGGTTGCTTTGATGCAGTGGATGACTGAGATTGACTCATATACGGACGGGAGATTGAAGACTCTCGTTTTCCACGGAACGAACGCCAAGTCGAAGAACCTCACCGTCAAGGAACTCAAGGGGTACAACGTGATCATCATGTCGTACAACAGCCTGGAGTCGATGTACCGCAAGCAGGAGAAGGGCTTCAAGCGCAAGGATGGCGTGTTCAAGGAAAAGTCCATCATCCATCAAACTGAGTTTCATCGCGTCATCCTCGATGAAGCCCATTGTATCAAGACGCGAACGACCATGACGGCAAAAGCTTGCTTTGCCCTCAAAGTCACTTATCGCTGGTGTCTCTCAGGCACCCCGCTGCAGAATCGCATCGGCGAGTTTTTCTCGTTGGTTCGCTTCCTCAACATCCGCCCATTTGCCTGCTATCTCTGCAAGCATTGCCCGTGTTCCACGCTCGAGTGGCAAATGGATGACAATAATAACTGCACAGCCTGCGGGCACGGCGGAATGCGGCACGTGTCTGTCTTCAACCAGGAACTTCTTAATCCGATTCAGAAGTACGGAAACATGGGTCCGGGTCGCGAGGCTTTCCGGAAGCTACGCATCCTGACGGACCGGATCATGCTCCGCAGGCTGAAGAAGGACCACACCGACTCTATGGAGCTTCCGGTCAAAGAAATCAATGTTGAACGTCAGTTCTTTGGAGAGGAGGAGAACGATTTCGCGAACAGCATCATGACAAGCGGCCAGCGCAAGTTCGATACTTATGTCGCCAGTGGTGTTCTGCTCAACAACTACGCCAACATATTTGGTCTTATTATGCAGATGCGCCAGGTCGCGGACCACCCAGATTTGATTCTGAAGAAGAACAGCGAGGGTGGCCAGAACATTCTTGTCTGCAGCATTTGTGACGAGCCCGCCGAAGATGCGGTTCGATCTCGTTGCAAGCATGATTTCTGCCGTACCTGTGTCAAGAGCTATCTGAATTCATCGATGGAGCCAAACTGTCCGCGTTGTCATATCCCGCTGTCTATCGATCTCGAGCAACCCGAGATTGAGCAGGACGAGGCAATGGTCAAGAAGTCGTCAATCATTAACCGCATCAAGATGGAGAATTGGACCTCGTCATCCAAGATCGAACTCTTAGTCCACGAGTTGCACAAGCTGCGCTCTGACAAAGCTTCTCACAAGTCAATCATTTTCTCACAGTTCACCACAATGTTGCAGCTTATCGAGTGGCGACTGCGCCGAGCCGGCATCACCACCGTCATGCTTGACGGAAGCATGACTCCCGCTCAACGGCAGGCCTCAATTGAGCATTTCATGAAGAATGTCGATGTCGAGTGTTTCCTGGTCTCCTTGAAGGCCGGAGGTGTGGCTTTGAACCTTACCGAGGCATCCCATGTTTTCATTGTCGACCCTTGGTGGAATCCTGCAGCGTATGTCGCTCTCCAACCCGAAATAGTCTCCTTAGATCCCATCCTCCCCCCCCCTCTCTTCCACCGTTCTCGTGCGGTATTGCTCATTTTCGATGCTGACTTGGAGTGTTGAAACAGAGAGTGGCAGTCGGCCGACCGATGTCACCGGATTGGCCAGAGCCGCCCTTGTACGATCACGAGACTTTGCATTGAGGATTCTGTCGAGAGCCGCATGGTTCTCCTACAGGAAAAGAAGACCAACATGATAAACTCGACTATCAATTCCGATGATGCAGCTATGGACTCCCTCAGCCCTGAGGATCTCCAATTCCTGTTCCGCGGATCGTGATCAATATTCGGTAAGAAGGAGTTTTGGTACGAGGGGAACTTGCCAGCCATCCTCGCAGCCGTGCTGGGGTCATGTGAATTTGTTTGTATTGTGTACGACTGTATGGGTTTTCTTCCGCTCTAGGCGTTATATCCCAGAGCAGAGACGCAGTAGCAGCGTGTGTCAAGTCATTTGTGGCTGCATCAGGGCGCCGGGATGAGGCCATGAGAGACGGATGAGGGTATGAAGGAAGCACGAGTATAGATGGCGTTTAGAGAGCCAACCGGCTCAGCACCAACCGCTGTGACAGGGCCATAGAAATTACTTGTTGATTTAGCTACTTACCTTAGGTAATTAGAGATTTGCTCTTCTTACTGCCTCGAGGAACCGCAATCTCTTGACAGGTAAGCTAATTGCTCTTGCTATCCGAGCCCCCTTACAATGGAAGCCCGGCAGAAGTGATATTGCCTATGTGCTTGAGATATCTGTCCATTCGATGTAAGCCGGCGTAGGTAGGTGGTTATGAGCATTAGGTAAAAGTGCCTACTGGCTTGTACATGTTATGTACCTGAGGTACATACCAGGTATCCGTAGGTTCCATCCACTCAGTGGGGTTTGGATTGTCCAAGCAGACCCGGAGCTACAGCAGCTGCCAAGCATGAGCATGCGGGGTAGCGGGTCGCCTTAACACCCACAGCCCTGTAGCCCCGTTCCCCATGATCAGGGACGATTGGATCGCACCGGGGATCCCTGCCTGTCTCTGCAGGTCGCAGGAGCAAGCGACCCACGGAGGGGTTCGCCGTACACCCAGCATCCTGCTTTGAAATTTGAACTCCCAGTTGTCCTCCTTATTAGTGAAGGTTGGGCCATTGATCTGTTGTTCTCGTATTCTCAGCTTGCTTCAGTATTTTCTTTCACCCCCAGCATTGTGCATAGGTTCTATTGTCTCCGGTCAACATCACTTTCGCTTGGCTGGTTCAAGTCTTCCTTTAAAGGAACGGTTGAAGTGCTTTGTTTGTTTTGTCTCTTGACCAAACGGTTGCTCAGGCCATCCTGGGCAATGGTGTGCTGTTGATCCAGTCCTTCCTTGCTTTCTTGGCCGTTTTGGGTACTTTCAGCATGCGGTTCGATTTGCTGGCGCTGGCTACTCTGGCCGGCGCGTCGACGCTCACTCCGAACGCCCTCCCGCTGATCGTCCGAAATCCGTATCTGAGCACCTGGCTGTACCATGCTCGCAACGCTCCGTGGGAAAACTGGCCTATGTTCTGGACAGGCGCTCATGTAAGTCAGACAACCGGCGGGGGCACCCTCTGACAGCGCGCTAAACTTAGGTGTCAAGGTCGGCTTCTCCGTCATGGCATCCGTGCATAGCGCGGGCAAGGTCTATCCGTTGCTTGGGCGGCCCCAAGACTCACTTCCTTTCAACAGTCCCCGGTATAGGATTGCGTACCCGGAATACCTTGGTGCCACTTTTGATGCTTCGACAACGAATCTGACATACGACATCATTGGGCCGTGGGACAAGTCAGTTCGCCTAACGCTGTCGTTTCTGTCACCGATCACGCCTTCATCGACTTTCCGGCAGTCAATTCCCGCCGCCTATCTTACTGTCATTGCCGAGGGGTGTCTTGACGTTGACATATACACCGATGTCAATGGTGAGTGGGTCACTGGGAACAGGGGCAACTTGGTCAAATGGGAGCTGCACAGGGCCAATCGCTCCGAAAGCGCTTCAGCAACGCGTCTGCAAACGTGGAAGGTAGCGCGAGCTGGCGAGCAACTCTTTACTGAGTTTGGCGACCGTGCCGAATGGGGCACTTTGCACTTCACTGCTCCCGCCGATGTCCGACACCAGAGCGGAACATCTGCGTTAGTCCGTCAGCATTTTGCCGAGACTGGGTCTCTGAAAAATGAGGTCGACACCAAGTTCCGCCGGGTGATGGAGGATGAGCCGGTCTTTGCCTTTGCCAAGTCTTTCAAACTTTCTGACGACCACAAGACCGGCTGCCCTAGGCAGGAGGCAAGCGTTGGGTTCACGTTTGCTTTGATCCAGGATCCTGTGGTTCAATTCGCCTCAGCAAAGGGACTGATGCACATGAAGCCGCTCTGGAAATCGTACATTTCATCCGCGGACGAGCTGATTGCGTATCACTACGGCGACTTCGAGACCGCAGCATCCCTTGCCAGGAACTATTCTGACTCGCTGGCTCACGATGCATACAACTCGGGCTCGCTGGAGTACCAGGACATTGCAGCCCTCTCAGCCCGCCAGGTCCTCGGAGCTACGCAATTCTCGGGAACGCCAGACAACCCGATCCTCTTCCTGAAGGAGATCTCTTCCAACGGCAACTTCCAGACAGTAGACGTCATCTTCCCGGCCTTCCCATTCTTCCTCTACACCAACCCGCAGTGGCTGGCTTACCTGCTTGAACCCCTGCTCGAGCATCAGCTGAGCGGCCAATATCCGAATGACTATAGCATGCACGACCTAGGTGCGCACTTTCCCAACGCGACGGGCCACCCTGACGGAAACGACGAATATATGCCGGTTGAGGAATGCGGGAACATGCTTATTATGGGGCTGGCCCTGGCCAATGCTCTGAGGTATGATACCAAGCCTGCGACCTTGAAGGCTATTGCGGCAGAAGGTGCCGAGACGATTCCAACCTTTGGGTTGTGGAGGGAGTCGGTCGACAAGTACGGGATCGACCTCCCCAAGGACGTTGATGCGGCAGTAGGCTCCGCGGCAGCCAAGAAATGGCTCACACGCTCGTACAAGCTCTGGAAGCAATGGACTGGCTATCTTGTCAGGGAGTCACTCATTCCGGCCAACCAGCTGTGTACGGACGATTTTGCTGGCTGGCTAGCCAACCAGACCAACCTGGCACTCAAAGGCATCATCGGCATCAAAGCCATGAGCGAGATCGCCGACATTCTGGGCGAAATGGACGAAGCCAAGTCCTACCGAGACACTGCGGCCTCCTACATTGAAAAGTGGCAGGAGTACGGCATCTCCAGAGACCAAACCCATGCGAAGCTGGCTTACACGTGGTACGGCTCCTGGACGACCATCTACAACCTCTATGCCGACTCTTTGTTATGCTTCCACGTCCCGGATAAGCACGGAGCCATGTCAGATCACCCGCAAGAGCGCCAACAGCCTCTTCGGAGTCAGGCCGAGCATGCGCAAACTTTCATCCCCGACAGGGTCTACCAGATGCAGAGTGATTGGTACCATGCAGTGCTCCAGAAATATGGGCTGCCCCTGGACTCGAGACACCTGTATACCAAGAGCGACTGGGAGTTCTTTGCGGCAGCCGTGACGGGCAAGAAGACACGGACTGAGATTCTCACGTCGGTGGCGAAGTGGGTGAATGAGACGTCTGTTGGTAAGTCTGCGTGCGAAATCCTCCCAAAAAAAAAAACCATAACTGACCAATTGTGTGATCTAGACCGACCCTTTACCGACTTGTACGAGACCGAAGGTGACGGAGGATTTCCCCAGGGAATTTACTTCATGGCGAGACCGGTGGTGGGGGGTCACTTTGCGTTTTTGGCGCTGGAGAGGGCGTGCGGCGGCAAGGCTGTGGAAGCGCTGAGCTTCCTGGATGACAAGCCGCCTGCCGAGATCAACGTCGAGCAGATTTTGCTGGCGGATCTGGGGCGCGGGATGGACTCAGAGAGCAGTAAGTGGCAAGACCTTTAGGTAAGGTAGGTCAGGGGATTGTACATACATTACCTGGCAAGATACCTTTAGCGGACGCTCTACGTTGGAATAGTTAACTTGTATCCCAAGCAAGGCATTGCTCATGTGAGATTGAGAAAAGGGTGGTTCAAGAACTTCAATTGCGTCCTACCTCAGGAATGCGGGGTCGATGGCTAAAGTGGTGAAGGCATTAGGTTTGGCAAATGGCCAAACTCAGCCAAACTCTGTCTAGTTGGCGACGAAAAGATCCCACCATCCTCTTAAAGTCTCAATAGAAATAATCATTCGAGCAAGATAACTATTTCTACCTTGATAGGCCCTTCAAGCAGTTTCTTGCCACCTGATCATTTCACTTGCGGATACGTGCTGGGACCTCAAGATTTATTGTACGGTGGCACCCGTTTCCGGACCGCGGGTGGCGCGCTATGGTATTTCAACACCGACAACACCAAGGCAGAACACAACTTCAGTAACTCCCGTCCTTACTAATCTTTTCTTATTTCCACATCCACAATTTACTCAGTTTCTCATACCTTTCTATTTCAGATTTCCCCTGCTTCTTCTCCACCCATTCGAGCGCTTTCGGGTATCAGTTGGTTCCGGGCATCACCATTTGCAATCACAGTGCTCTTCCGCTACTGTCTCCGATGAGATACCAGAATGGCGCCACTCAGAATGACACCAGCTCCCGAGGATTTGGCGATCCTTAAGACCGCCTATGATGGTCTACGGGCGGCAAACGAGCAGCTGCGAACCGCAAACCTCAATATCTACCACTCGATGGGCATGAAGCTGCTGTACGTGCCAGGCTCCGATGAAAACCAGTCGCATCACAAGCTCATGGAGCAGCATAAAAGACGTGCCGCACTCAGCGACCAGGACGTGAAACGGGATTGGCGCCAGTGGTTGGATCGCAATAGAGATGTCCTTGACTCGGCCGAAGTTATTGACCAGGAACTGGACAGAGTCAACGCCAGCAAGGCCGAGCTTGAGAGTGTTCAAACCGCTCTCCGGGCCTGCATTAACCGGTTGTCGCGTCCGTACCTGCGAAACTTGACCATTTTGGACCTTCCAGACGAGATCCTCCTCGAGATCTTTGAGCACGTTGAGGGCCAGCACTATCCCTTCACGCAATACCAGTTCGACCCTATCTGGTATCCTCGCAGGGATATCCAAACCCTCCGCCTCGTCTGCAGGCGATTTTGCAGCATTAGCTCTCAGCTACTTGTTCGCGTCGTTTATGTGGACTTAAACCAGGAATCTCTGACTCGTCTGGAGGAAATCTCTCGCCATCCCACCATTTCGAAAGGAGTTCACGCCGTTAAAATCGTCCCTCATATGTACAACTCCTCGTTTACCGAGATCGAACACTTTGTTTCATACTACGCCGAAGAATTCGAGAATCAAATTGACTTGAACGAGAGGGCCAAAATATGGGAGTTGTCCAAAATTTCCGAGGATGTTGCATCAGACATGATCGCGAGGGGAAAGGAGTTGGTGGCTACGCTGCATCGCCTTTTGTCATGGGAGCCATGCGAAAACGAAGATCATTATCGGGCACTTCTCTTCGAAATTCACGAACGGTACCTCGTGCTCCTCGAAAGGCAGGATTCGCTTATACAAAGCGATGATTTCTACCGACTAGTGGGCTCTGCGATTGCGAGGATGCCGTGCGCCAAAAGCCTAATGTTTGACGATTCGGTTCATTCTTGGCATGCTCCAAGCTCACGTGCCCTGATGGTGCCTGGGGCCGATTTGTGGGAGAGGCTTAGTATCTGCATGCTCCAGCCCTTGACCGGCTATGAAGTGACCAGGGCTCATCTCGAGGCGCCTAATTATGGATGTATTATTCCTCTGATCGACTCTGTCCGGCGCGCAGGGGGGTTTCTTCGCCGGCTTATCATCAAGATACATTCCTTGGGTCGACCGATGGATCTGGTGCCAGCTCCGGATTTGCGACTTGATTTCTCGTCTGGGATGCAGCAACTGAGGAGATTCTCATTTGAGCATGAATTTCCCTGTGGCGACGAAGACAGCGATGATGACGAGGGCCAAGTTACCGATCTTCACGAATTCCTCTCTGCCTGTTTGGATACGTCAAGCTTACAATCGCTTGGCCTGGATCTGAGAGGCGGTGAGCATGAACGACACTTCCCGCTCTGTCTAAGGCAGATAATCAATCGGAAGCAATCTTTATACAAGCTAGATGACATCTTTCTCGGACAATGCGCTTTGGACTACGCTGATCTGATCGCATTCCTGAGACGGCTGCCGAAGTCGATGGACTATCTTAGCCTGTCCAACGTGCGCTTACTCAATGGCTCTTGGAGGGGAACGCTGGATGCGTTAAGGGAGAAGCGGCCTCGCTTTGCATCATTGAAAGCGCCGGCGGGCGCTGAATGTGAGGATATGTCGGGGGAAGAGTACAGTCGGCTATTCGAAGAGGAACAATTTGGCTACAGGACCAACGCCGAGGCGTATTTATTGAATCGATGGATCTCCAACCCCATGCTGGCAGACCCGCCTGAGCTCGAGGAATGAGACTTTGCCCAAGTCAACGCAATCCGATCCCCATCAGCTAGTTTTTAGTGGGAGTGTCGAGGCATGGAGGACATCATGATATCACTGCAGTATGGATACTCGGCATCGCACGAGTTCTGGCATCCGGATTCTCACCAAAATTCTGCGGTAATCGCTAGGTGGGCTGTATGTTATCTCAATGACTAGGAAGCGGCGCAATTTCCACCACATTTCAGTTCTGTGTAGACGGAGGAGAGTTTAGAGATGCTCTATAACTCGAGGATGACAACAGCCCATTCGCGGGTAGATAGCAACATCAGTGTACAATACAATACAACGAGCCATGTGAGGAGTGCAACGGAATCTCTAAGACGGGATCTGAACGGCGTCTCAAAGTTTGTCAAGCCAACACGAGGTATCCAAATGTCAGTGCCGGTAGTAGCTGCTCCTTCTTTGGGAAAATGAAGGTACCGAGTGAACGACTAGCCAGTGCATAGAGCGGTTGCAATGTCAAAGATCCAGCTTCATCGCATAGGAGCACTCATAATAACCCTGCCTCTCATCTTCAGTGTTGCTCCGGCGATTGATCCATTGGGGAATAGTCACTGCAATACAACCTGCACAAGGTGACTCGGGTATGGGCGAACCCTAGCAGCATGCGGGACACACAGCAGCAGCAGCCTTGCACTCCGCAAATGTGGAAGAAAGACGCCAATCAGACGCTCAACTGGCCTGAGGCGACCAACTGTATCGATGTCCGCATTGCAGCTGTCCAATAGATTCGAGCCGGCGGTCGGGACTACCGCCGACGATGCACGGTTCGGCATCGTGGAGGCCTCAGGGGACATACGAGAGATGAATTGAGCACTTGGTAACCATCGGTTTTAACTCTGACGAAACCCAATAACATATTCATCATCTTTTTTTGAGAAAGGTTAGGAAAGAGTTGATAGATTCTACTGCAGAGGATTGAGTGTAGGGCGTGGAAGCCTCGTCAATCCTTGTAAGCGGTGTCTGTAGGTACGGTAGTTTACGGATAGCCAACGTTCTTTCGCGTAGAATTTCGCCAAGCTAACTGGGTAGGGCTAGCGTGCTTTGCTCTGTGGCTCTCGCTATGCAATAACCAGGGGAGGAGCGCGACTGGCAAACGTGGTTGTTCTCATCTTCGCCTTCTTTGCCTCACCAAACCAAAATTTCGCCTCTTCATCTTACCGCCGCGTTCTCGACTACCATCCCGCCGCCTTGTCGTCAGCTTTACATTTCTTTGTAATCGCTGCCGGCGCATAACCCCGCCCTATTTCTCTTCAATTTCTTATTCTTACGAGGCTCAGGGAAAGAATCCATCTGGTTTCCAGCTGTGTCGCGCCCTCACTTGATACCTTTTCTTTTGCCTCGATTCCCCCAAAACATCTCTCCGACCACACCCTCCACCAAAGCGTGGATTGCCTAGTCGGCGATCTTCTTCAATAGTACAACTACGTCTCATCAACAATCGATAAGTTTCGACGACTTCTCGACCACAAATTCAATCCATCGAAATGGCAACCACATCTATGGATTATGAGAATGCAAACGGCGATCGTTTCGACGGTATGTCTTCCGTCCTGCTTAGTCGAAACCCATACTTGGTCGCTCCATTGCTTAACCCACAGTCGACGAGTTGCGCTTGGAGAATGGTACTGACAATTCATCTAGATGATGCCGCTCGCTACGACCGCGACCGTAGTGCGTCGCCGCGTCGCGATGATGGCCACGATTCGCGCCGTCGCTCGATGTCTCCCAATGGTAACGATCGGTATGTTTTCGTCACCGGTGTTGTCCTCAATATCCGTCCGTGGCGTCGCTCGCTAACACAACCTTAGCGCGCCAGTTAAATCTGACAGCGGCCCAAAAGACGATGATGGTGCTATCAATCCCGGATCCAATCTCTTCGTGACAGGCATCCATCCTCGCCTGGAAGAGTCCGAAGTCACTCGTCTCTTTGAGAAGTATGGCGAAGTCGAGAAGTGCCAGATCATGAAGGATCCCCATACTGGTGAATCGCGTGGCTTTGGTTTCGTTAAGATGATGACCTCTGAGCAAGCCGATGCCGCCATGGAGGGCTTGCGCGGCGAGGTGATTGAGGGTCGCACTCTCAATATTGAAAAGGCCCGGCGTGCCCGTCCTCGCACCCCCACTCCTGGAAAGTACTTCGGTCCGCCAAAGCGTGGTAAGTTTTCATTCTCTTTGCTCGCTCATCAGTGCGCCAAAACTGATCATGCTAGATCCTCGTGGTCGCTTCGATGACCGCCGTCGCGGTGGATACGGCAGCTATGGCGGTGGTGGAGGTTATAGCCGAGACGACTCGTACCGCGGTGGCCATCGCGGCTACCGTGAAGACCGTGGCTACGACCGTAGCTATGAACGTGGCGACCGTGGCTACGACCGCGGTTATGGCGGCCGGGACTATCGTGACGACCGTGGGTATGGCCGTGACTATCGCGAGGACCGAGGCTATGATCGTCGTGATCGTGATGACTATAGCCGTATTGATCGTTATGCAGGGCGTGAAGACCGTGACCGCTACGGAGCTGGCGGTCGTGGCGCTCCGGATGACCGCCGCGGTCCCAGCTACGACCGTGATCGATACGATCGCGCCAGCGACCGCGAGTCTCGCCCCCGCGACGCCGCTTCGGGTGCTGCCGGAGGCTACGGCGACCCGGCTCCGCGCGGCGATACCCGCGAACCCTACGGTAACAGTACCCATCCCAGTCACCTTTCTACCAGAGTTGTAATCTGACTTCCTCAGGCGGCCGCTAATCGACGCTCCTCGGTCCGAAAAATACTGGCTCATCTCGGGCTATTCGTCTTCCGACTAGATTGCGGCACGGTTTTCCTAGCTTTCTCTTTTTCTTCACGGTTTGGCATGGGCATAATTCGGATATCCCAAAATTCGATTGGAGTTTCTCGGCGGGAATTTGGAGGGTTAGTGGCCCTGTTTCGGCACATCGCCTCCCTTCAAACAAGTTCCTAGATCTTAGCCGGATGGTGGTTTGCGACACATCGACTTTGATGGCGTGGGATCTGGCTCGGTCGTCTGCAGCACTAGTCGACATTGTCTAGGCGTCCATCTATTCCTCGCTCTCCCTCCGGTTGGATCAGAAACATGGGAGTAGATGGAAGCCGCCTCTGTACGATTATCATTTTGCTTTGCGCCTCTATACGGCCATCGACACACTCATACCGTGACGGCTCTGCAACAGCCCATCGCCTGGCGTTTTCCGTAGTAGTCGACATGTTTACGAAGCAGCCTCAACCTACCGCAGCGTTGATCGTGAACAGCAGATGCCTTCGATTCCGTGGCAAGCCTCCGTTTCCGGTTGGCAAACATCGGCCGGTTCTGAAAAGCCAGCATACTTTTGTCGACCGTGTAAATCCGTTTTCGGCATGCACCGGTCCTTCGTTCGCCGCTCCCCTTGTCAACTCCCCCTGCATGACCGTTGCAATATTCGCCCATCTTGCGCCATGGCTCCTGCTACTAACAGCGGATTGCCGTCTGCTGAAACCGATAATTGTGTCTCGCCGTGGTCCTCACCTCGCAGGCAAATTGTGAGGACCAAGGACTGCTCTGCTCTACGTTCGCTAGACTAAGCAGCGAAGGTAAACTTGCTTGGGGTATGGATGAGAGATTAACGTGACTTTCCTCGTCTAGGGCCGATCTTCTGCCTCCTCGTAGGAAGGCAATATACAGCGTTATACTTGTTCGACTTGCTGTCTGCCGAGCCAAACTATTCGGTTGAAACAATGATGTCGTCAGTGGTCGGGGTCGATTTGTGTTGGCGCCAACGCCGGTTCGCGATCTGGGGAATTGCAGGTTATTTCGACGCAATGGTAGTGCGACTCGCCTAACCTCGGTTCTTCGCCTTTGGTTGTCCTGCTCAACCTCTCTCGTGTTTCGACCTGGTTGTACTGGATGCCATGTCGCTTCCGGCTGCTTGTCCTTACGGAGAGCAGTTGTTTGTTAGCTATGGCCGTGCCGATGGGAAAGTGGTTGAAAGACTTGGACATCAACATGGTCTAGCGAGGTCATTGCTCGCATTTTCATGTTGAGTGAGGAGATTGAGAGGTGAGGCCTTGACTGTCTAGGTGTCTGTCGCTTGGTTTGCAGCCAAGCCGGCGACACCTAGGTTATGCCCTGCTTGCTCTCCTTGTTGCCTTTTCCTGTTTCCTTTCTATGCTTTCATTTCATGGCTGGCTTACACAACGACTACAATTATATTACTCTCCTTTTCCTTTACTCCCTGTTGATGTCTTCTCGATCTAACAGAGCCAGAGACGCGCTGTTAAATTGGGCTACTCGTTCACTTATAAATCCCCTCTCAATTACAGTTTCTAGCAGACATGAGCCTTTGGGATGCTTATGCTGCGGCATGGTCTCGTGTTCTGCTCGTTGACAAAGTGTCAAGACATTGATTGTCTGCCACAGCACCAAAACAGCACTACATGGGCTGGTCGCAATGGGTACTCTAATGCTGGCCTAGGATCCTTAAAGGACACGAGGATCAAGTCCGCACTCCGCTCTGTTAGAGGCTTAGTAGACATATGATTCGATCATTTTACACCAGTCATGCAATGTCAGCCAGCTTTGTGCCGTTTCCTTCTATGCCCTCTTCACATCCGTGGGCTTTCCAAGACCAGGACGTCAGTTTCATTCCCAATCCACAGCTGCATGTGCTCAACAAGTCTCACAGTGCACTCGCGGATGGAGGCCATCTAAGGCAATAGCGGATGCAGCTATGGACAGGTGGCATCTCAGGAGGTGCGGCTCTGTGCAAGTGGGGTGCTTGTCGGCTGGGAGAAAGTCAAAGACCGCAGCGGATTCGACTCTGGAAGACGGAGGCTTGGGGGTAGCTAGCATAGTTTACGATGGGCAGGAACTTGAAAGGCGAGACAGCCAGAAATGCCGTCCACTAGCGAGTCACAAAGTAAGTCATGCGGCAACGAAACAAGTATTTCAAGGTGCCTAATAAAGATCAGGACAAAAGCGACGCACTTGAACATGATAATTAGTAATGTTGCAGAGCCGGTCGAGCCGGGCTTGTGGTTCTGCTTGAGAGGACAAGGAGACGGCTTGGCCTCGGTGACTTTTGAGTCAAACAATAGAACAATAGGTTTGAGTCCTCTAACAAGAGCCTTGAAACCCGACGGAGTTGTGTTCTAGGCAGGAAAGCTGGCGAATGGGTCCATCTCTCGTTCTGACAGTGTGCTAATCCCAACCTTTGTTAGTTGATAGTATCTAGGGCAGGTGACAACATTGGTTGTCTGCATGACAACATCGCTCTGGTTACTGTTCGGTAGAGTACTGGACTACTGGGAGTTACATGCAGTTATGCACTTGCCAAGACAAGTGCCGGAGACTTTCAGAAGAGCATTTGTCAACAGGGAAGGAAAGTCAACGAAGAAAATGCAGCTGACTGCTTGCGGCTTTCATGCCGTGGTTGCCGGGTGCGGTCGTACAACTTCGACTGCAACAGCTGCGGCAGTTGTAACTGGAAGTGACGCACCGCACCGCAGGCGCTGTGCGAGTACAACATAACTAATTACCTGATACCCATTGAAGTATAATAGTCGGTGATACCTCCGTACAAGTCCGAAACCAGCCGCTACCTACTCTAGGGCTGTATAAGCCAGATCGAGTAGAAGACAAACAATGGCGGCAGTCCTACTCTAAAGACTCAATTGGGACTGAACGGTCCAAGAGCGCGGATATGCATAGGCATTCTTAGTCCAGTTGTTGTAGGGAATACAGTAACTACCGTAAGGACACCGTCGACTCCTATGCCCGGTATCCCCGAGCCGAGTCTAAAAAGATCTTTGCCCCGAATTCAAAGAGCGTTATGACAGTTCAATGGGACGTTAATTTCCAGCGTGTGCTAGCGGTGACTGAATTATTAATCAACGAGCTGCCAGTGCTTGAGCATGGAGCAGGCAGGAGGGAACGACTAGCAAAGTCGGCACTTTGCTCCTGCCGTACTCCGACTTCTTCCCCACAATGGGACGGGCCCGGACCTTCCCAATGTAAAAAGAATGACGCGCCAACTCAATCGCGGCCTTGACGAAGGTTGCGTCGAATGAGGGAGACGACGTGGAAGGAGGATCTGCCGGGAACGATGGGTCGTTGAAAGCTTATTGCCGCCCTGGTGACTTTATCCCTTCCGGTTATCTTCTGCTGCCTGCCCTGCCAGGTGAATACGTACAAATGCTGCTCCCTCCTGTGCTTCATCTTCCCTGCATCTACACGAGTTCCTTGTCTAATTAAAATTCCGTCTGTACTGAAGCCGCGGTTCTCCCTTGTCCAAGCCTTCAATTGTTTATTAGCACGTCCGACTCTCACCACCGTTATATTCCCGGGCATGACCCACGTTTCTGCTCCGTGTTGGAATTTTCCCTAAGGAATTGGTTGTCACTTCACCTCCGGATACTGGGACTCATACACCGTTGGTGTTTGTGTACAATACAATACGCTCTAAGCTGTCATCATCGTGGCGCCCGCATCGCCATCTTTCGTAGCCTGTTCGTGCCTCGCTTGAGGCTCGGGCCGCGGCTGCTCGACCATGGCAGTGGATATTGCACAAGAAAAGGGCAATGGAGCTGACAGCCCGACCCCATTGAGCCGCACTCCTTCTCAGTCCTCACACGCTACGCCGATCTCAGAACAGGATAAAGGGATAAATGAGACAGAATTCCCAACGAAAGAGAGCATCGATGACCCAGACAGAGTGCTTGCCCAGGGCGACCAGAGGGACGCGTTGAATCGCATGAGGAGCTATGCTACCGCCACCAGCGTTACCAGCACAACGGCAACCAACAGACTGCCGGAGCAAAAGCCCTGGTACAAACAGCCAAACCCGCTACGATGGGGCAAGATCACCCCAGTGCCCAAGGAGAGGGCCGTATGTCCGGAGTACAAGGCTGGATTCTTCAGTCGCTTGATATTCCACTGGATTGCCCCGTTGATGAGTACGGGCTACAAACGGCCGCTCGAGCTCAACGACATCTATACCGTCAACCCGGACCGCGCGGTTGATCCTCTGACCAAAAAGATGCGGGAATCCTTCAAGCGCCGCGTCGCCAATGGCGATAAGTACCCGCTTCTCTGGGCCATGCATGAGACCTTCTTCGTCGAGTTTTGGATAGGCGGTCTCTGCCAGCTTTTGTCTACCATTCTTTCAGTCATGTCTCCCTTCGCCTTGCGCTACCTGATTCAATTCGCTACCGACGCTTATATCGCGAGCTCCGTGGGCCTCCCGGCGCCGCATCTCGGTGACGGCCTAGGGCTAGTCTTCGGCGTCACGGCCATGCAAGCGCTGCAGAGCTTGTGTATCAATCATTTCATTTATCGTGGTATGATGATAGGCGGCATGTCGAGGGCCTCCCTGATCAGCTTGATCTATGAGAAGTCCATGGTGCTATCTGGGCGGGCCAAGGCGGGCGGCGCAGAGCTTCCCGATATCCCCGCTGCAACAGCAGCCGAGAAAGGGGGAAAGGAGAAGACTAGTAGGACGAAGAAGGGCTCCACCAAGAACCAGCCGGGTGTGTCCGGCGACGGCGCCGGCTGGAGCAACGGGAAGATTGTAAGTAATCGAACAAAGCACACCTTGATGTAATGGTTTGCGCTGACATATCACTAGACCAACCTAATGAGTGTCGATACATACAGGATAGATCAGGCATCTGGTATGTTCCATGTGATTTGGACCGCTCCCATCGCCTGCCTGATCACCCTTGCCATGCTCCTGGTCAACCTGACCTACAGCGCGCTTGCCGGGTTTGCACTTCTGGTCATCGGCGTGCCTGTGCTCACAAATGCCATCAAGGGCCTGTTCATCCGGAGAAAGGCCATCAACAAGATTACGGACCAGAGAGTGAGCCTCACGCAGGAGATTCTGCAGTCCGTACGCTTCGTCAAATTTTTTGGCTGGGAAGGCTCCTTTCTGAAGCGCCTTGAGGAGTTGCGAAGTCAGGAAATTTCATCCATCCAGGTCTTACTGGCCATCCGCAACGCAATCATGGCCATCAGTTTGTCTCTACCCATTTTTGCTTCAATGTTGTCATTCATCACGTATTCATTGTCCAACCACAACCTTGCCCCTGCCGAGGTCTTCTCCTCGTTGGCCCTTTTCAATGGGCTGAGGATGCCCCTGACCATGCTCCCCTTGGTCATCGGCCAGGCGACCGATGCGTGGTCGTCCATTTCCCGTATTCAGGAGTTCCTCTTGGCCGAGGAACGTGAGGAAGAAGCGATATTCAACCCCGATGCCGAGAATGCCGTGGAGATGCGCGACGCATCCTTCACTTGGGAGAGGACAAAGACCCAAGATGACGAAAAACCCGCTGGGAGGCCCAAGGGCGAGCCAGGAAAGGGGGGACCGAAAAAGAATCGCGGCATTTCACCGACCAATCCCAGCGAGGACGGGAGCGTTGTTACCGAAGAGCAAGAGCCGTTTAAACTCCAGAATCTCAATTTCGAGATAGGGAGAAAAGAACTAGTTGCCGTCATCGGTACGGTCGGCAGCGGAAAGTCCTCCTTGCTCGCCGCTCTCGCCGGAGATATGCGTAAGACGGGCGGAGAGGTCACTTTGGGCGCCTCAAGAGCGTTCTGTCCGCAGTACGCCTGGATTCAGAATACGACTGTGCAAGAAAACATCCTTTTTGGAAAAGAGCTGGACAAGGGATGGTACTCGGAGGTCATCAAAGCGTAAGTATTTGCCCACCCCCCTGTTCCTTCTGCAGTCTTCCGTCTTGCCGATCTTCGCTGACATCTGTAGTTGTGCGCTGCAACCGGACTTGGACATGTTGCCGAACAATGATCTGACAGAGATCGGCGAAAGGGGTATCACCATCTCGGGAGGGCAGAAACAACGGCTGAACATTGCGCGGGCTATCTATTTCGATGCCGACATCGTCTTGATGGATGATCCGTTGAGCGCAGTTGATGCCCACGTCGGACGCCATATCTTTGACAACGCTATTCTTGGCTTGCTCAAGGACAAATGCCGAATCTTGGCAACGCACCAACTTTGGGTCCTGAGTCGCTGTGATCGGATCATCTGGATGGAGGAAGGCAAGATACAGGCGATTGATACTTTCGACAACCTGATGAAGAACTCAGAGGGGTTCCAGCAATTACTGGCATCAACGGCCGTGGAAGAAAAGAACGCCGACTCAGCACCTACTCAAGGCCTAGCGGACGGCGGCCAGCTCAAAAAGAGGAAGAAGGGTAAAAGCCTAATGCAGGCCGAGGAGAGAGCTTTAGCCAGTGTGCCGTGGTCGGTATATGCATCCTACACCAGGGCGTCGGGCACAATCCTGAACGCCCCATTAGTCCTCGCGCTCTTGGTGTTGTCACAAGGAGCCAACATCGTGACAAGCCTCTGGCTGTCATACTGGACCTCTGACAGGTTCAGGCTGTCCACAGGGGTGTACATCGGTGTCTACGCGGGTCTCGGTGCCGTTCAAGCGTTGATCATGTTCGGCTTTATGGTGTCGCTCTCCATCTTCGGCACGCTTGCTAGCAAAACGATGCTGCGAAACGCCATCACGAGGGTGTTGCGCGCGCCCATGTCCTTCTTTGACACGACGCCGCTTGGCCGCATCACGAACCGCTTCAGCCGCGATGTCGACGTCATGGACAACAACCTCTCGGATGCGATGCGCATGTATTTCTTCAGCATTGGTAGCATTATTTCGGTATTTGCGCTGATCATCGCCTTCTTCCACTACTTCGCCATCGCGCTGGTTCCCCTGGCCCTGTTGTTCGTGTTTGCCGCGAGCTATTATCGCGCATCAGCAAGAGAGGTCAAGCGATTTGAGTCTGTGCTTCGTTCCAACGTCTTTGCCAAGTTTGGCGAAGGCTTGTCTGGGGTTGCGAGCATCCGAGCATACGGGCTGATGGATCGCTTTATCACGGACCTTCGCAAAGCGATTGACGAGATGGACTCGGCTTACTTCCTCACCTATTCCAATCAAAGGTGGCTGTCAGTACGGCTTGACATGATCGGCACCGCCCTCTTTTTCACCACTGGAATTCTGGTCGTAACGTCGCGGTTTTCCGTTGACCCGTCGATAGGCGGCCTCGTGTTGTCATACATCTTGGCCATCGTCGGCATGCTCCAGTTTACTGTGAGGCAGCTGGCTGAAGTCGAAAACGGCATGAACGCTGTTGAACGACTTCACTACTACGGAACGGAGCTTGAGGAGGAGGCGCCACTGAAGACCATTGAAGTCCGCAAGACATGGCCGGAGAAGGGCGAAATCATCTTCGACAATGTCGAGATGCGATACCGGCCGGGGCTTCCTCTGGTCTTGCAAGGCCTCAGCATGCATATTAAAGGGGGAGAGCGCGTCGGTATTGTTGGCCGCACTGGCGCTGGCAAGAGTTCCATCATGTCAACCCTCTTCCGACTGGTTGAACTCTCAGGAGGGCACATCACCATTGACGGTCTTGACATCTCAACCGTCGGCCTCCACGACCTGCGCTCGCGCCTCGCCATCATCCCGCAGGATCCTGCTCTGTTCAAAGGCACCGTACGCAGCAATCTCGACCCCTTCGGCGAGCACACTGACCTTGAGCTGTGGTCCGCGCTCCGGCAAGCCGATCTTGTGCCGGCGGACGGTGGGCAGCACGCACAAGCACCCGGCGCGGTAGCCAATTCGGGCGCCGACCAGGACGTGGAAGCCGTCGCACCGAGCAATGACAATTCCGCCACTGCCAATACTGGTCGCATTCACCTCGACTCGGTTGTCGAGGAGGACGGCCTAAATTTCTCGCTGGGCCAGCGCCAACTGATGGCTCTGGCACGGGCGCTGGTTCGCGGCTCACAGATCATTGTCTGCGACGAGGCGACGTCAAGCGTCGATATGGAGACGGATGACAAGATCCAGGCGACCATCGCCAACGGGTTCCGAGGAAAGACTCTGCTGTGTATCGCGCACCGCCTGCGCACCATCATCGGGTACGACCGCATCTGCGTCATGGATAAGGGGAAGATCGCGGAGATGGGTCCGCCGCTGGAACTGTGGAAGATGGAAGGGGGGATCTTTAGGGGGATGTGCGATCGCAGCGGGATCCGCGTGGAGGATATCCACGGGGCTAGGGAAGAGTTGGGCCCAGGGCCGGCTGCTGGTGCGGACGAAGAGAAGTTGGAAAAATCAGAGGCATGATAGAGGCTAAGATTTGTCGAGAGGGAGTAGCTTAGCTGCGAGATTTGGGACTGGAAGATTTGAAGCGAGTACGTGCTAGACATGGCGTGTGTTATGTTCGAATTTCCGGTGTTTGGAGCCTTGGGAAATCATGGACATTATAGAAGTACATAAAGTGCAAAGGATTTGCTGGGCGGAATGAGGAGGTTCTCAGGTAACTGCTCCCTTTTGGATACAAAAGTGATATTTCAAGTCCTGTGTAAGGCTATGAAGCAGATATCGTGGCTAGCGACCATATTCAAATAAGTCACGAATCCATTTTTGTACGCCAACGATGTGAATTCGGGAGCTCTTGACCGTCGTCAGCAATGTTTCACCAGCGTTGTGGACGCACGCAGTACGACAACGCACATGTCCCTGCCATGTACTCCAGCCATGTATGTACCATCGGGGACATTGTCCAACGATAACATTGGTCTCAGGTGCGCAACGATACATCTATTCCGGTGGCTTCCTTGCCAAACTCCAAACGGCGAACATCTGTGTAATTAGACATATATGACCTAGGGGATAGTGCAGAAACGCAGATCACATATAGCGCCTTCGAAGCAGGAAGGTAGGACATGTTCATTACTGTACTGGGAATAACTGTAAGGACAAGAAAAGGAGAGCATATCTACTATAGGGGGAATATGAATCTGTCTTGAAAAAGTTGAGAAGCAGTCCCTGTCAAACCCAGCGTTGCAAACACCTCGTTCTGATGCCGCATGACAAACCAGACTAGAAAACGGGCGAGGGAATAAGAACGAGAAAAGGGAGGAGAACGGGAAAAAGGTCTGCGGGCAGGACACATCGGACCACCAACAACTCCCCAGGTACACCCACACACAGAGACGCCCACACAGAGATTTTCCCAAGGCGCAGCAATGCACTTCATACAGCCTCTCCCAGTAAACAGTAAAGCAGAACAACCGGCCCCCAAATGCGAATATCACGGGCTGTTTCAGAACCCCTATACACCACCCTCCAACCCCTCCACATGAAGAAAAGAAAAAAAAAAAAGCAAACAAGAATTAATACCTCCCCCGCCCCTGAGGCGACGGGGTCCCGCTCGGGGGGAACATGCCGGGTTGCTCATCCAACAAGTCATCCAGGTACGCGCTGGGCGCTCGGGCGCCGGGACTAGGGGGCCGGTTGAGGTTCAGCGAGCTGGTGCTAAAGTTGCGCGAGACCACTCTGGGCCCCACGTCGGGCGACTCAGGCGGCGACGGTCCCAAAGCGCGCCCGCGCGATGAGGGCCGCAGCGTGCTCATGCTGATCGAGTTGCCGTGTCCGTGTCCGTGGCCGCCGCCGCCGCCGGGGACGGGCGAGGCAGAGGCGTAGAAGCCCGACGGCAAGAAACGCGCCGAGTCGCGGTTTGAGGCGCCGGTGGCGCTGCCTAATGCTGATGCGGACCCCGCGGCGGTGGGTGAGAAGAACAGGTTCGTTTGGCTCGGTGTGGCGGAGGGAGTCGGGCCCCGGTGGGTTCGCCGTCCAGCGGATCCAGCGGCGCCGCCGCCCATCCCCGCGCCGGCGAGGGAGGCGGACGATTCGCGCTCGATGTACTTATAGAACTGGGCGGGCGGTGCGGGGAACGAGGCAGCGTTCTTGTCGCCTCCCTTGCCCAACGGCGCGTTGTTGGCTGCGTGTTGGGCCATGGCAGCGCGCTCGACGGATCGGTGCAGCAGGCAGGCGACGATGCCCCGCCAGGCAAGGATGGCGAGGCCGAAGGCACCAAGAATGGCACCCACGGCGATGAAGACGGTGCCGTCGGGGAGCTTGGAATGGTTCATAAAGGGAGCGTTCTGGGTCGGCGGGATCGTCGGTGGGGGGTACTCGGGTATATCAGTCGAAATGGTTGTTCTCGTAAGGCTCGGCATGGGGGGCCGCGTGCCCTGTGATGTCGTCGAGGAGGAGCTCAGGCCTGGCAGAGTCGGTATGGGACTGGATGATGATACTGATGTCGTCGTTCGTTGGGATGTGGTCTGGGTAGCGCCGGTGGTTGTTGTTTGGGATGTCTGCTGGGCAGTTGTTGTGGTGGGTGTATCTGGTGTTTCTGTAGTCGTCTCATCGTCGTCATTTTGAGCCAGTACACCGGCCGCAAAAAAGGCAGAGAGCAAGAGGACACGCCTCAATGACAGCCGTGATGACCCCATGATGGCGGTTTGTATCTGGTAAGGCTCAGCAGCGATGAGGGAAAAGGAAAGAAGGCAAAATTGAGTCGGTGGCGCAAGGGGTCCCGATGCCGTGCTACTGCTTCTCGGCGCCGGTTGCTTGTTGTTTCCACACTCGAGGGAGCGACCCTCTGTGGTCGAGCCGTAGGGCTGTGGATGCGGCTTGAGTTGACGTGCGAGGTTTCACGACCGAGTGCTGCGACTGCGACTGCGACTACTCGGCTAGATCGGGCCAGAACGGGGATGGCGATATCTGAACAAAGGACTATCCAAAACGAGAGGAAGCGACGCGCATTTCAACGGCCGGCTGTAAAAAGATGGAAGCAGATGGTTGATGGCACCATTCAAATCATTCCCTGGCCGTCGTCAAATGTCGGGAGAAAGGAGGCGCCTCGTGATTGGGACCGACGCCCAGGCCAGGACTGGCTGACAAGCAAGGGACATGGCGGCGCAGGGGAAAACAGGACACGAATTTGCGCCATTTCACACCTTAAAAGAGCCTGTCGGCTGTACTTGTACCTAGGACCGTCTCAGCTTGCATGAGGCGGTACTTGCGAATACCGTATGTGTGGAAGCCGGCACGGTCACCCACCTTTTCCCTATGAGAATGAACTGGCAGGTTATTTGCTGCGATATCTAGGCGCAATATTAGGCGAAGCTTGCTCTTGTTCCTCTTTCATGATTTTGAAGCAAAAGATCTCACACATAATCAAGTCGGGAGTCTGCATGTCATTTGCGGCTTGCATCCTCTCTGCGGTCTGGTCTGGTGCCGGACTCTGCATGTCTGACATATGGAAGCAAGCATGGCGTGCGTCAACCCTGCTTCTCGGCAAGCCCTGAGTGTTCAAGCGTTTAATTTGCACGGTGTGCCCAAGTCCCTCGTGTATCTGGAACGTGCGTTGCACTTTCCAAATTAGCCTGCGCTCTGGTCCCTGACAGCCCGCTGGCAAGCAGGTGGCTCCAGTTGCCTTTACAAATGTTTACGGAAGTTTCCTGCACTCAAAGTCAGAACCACCAAGTAACGAAACGGGGAGCTAACATCAAAGCCGCAAAACTCATGCCTGCCGTATGTTAAACAGTCGCCACTACAACGGGAAAAAAGCACTGGATATCCGCATCGCCGACATCAGCCAAATCCGTGGAGTACTCCAGCAAGCCATCACTTTCAGAACTTTAAATCTCGTATCCATACCGCGGCGAAAACTTCAGCATGGGTGTCGCCAAACGGACCAGAAAATTCGCTACTGCACGTGACCTTGATATTGAACTTTCAACACGTCTTTGAAGACATGCTAATGGTTGGCTCAGGTCAAGCGCATGATCGGCCGGAACGATGACCGGCGCAAGGAAGAGGCTGTGAAGAAGGCCCAACTGGAGCTAAAGAAGAAGGAGAAGGAAGCAGTCCGGGAGGTGTAGGTCTTGGCCTGGTCCGCCGTTGATGCTGTTTCTAGGCTAACTTGTTGATCTCAGGCCTCAGATGCCTTCTTCAATGTTTTTCGAGCACAATACAGCCTTGGTGCCGGTGAGTGTTTCCCTCGACTTGCACTTGAGGGCGTTGCTAATCGAGAAACAACAGCCTTATCAAGTACTAGTGGTATGTCCCTCAAGGGGTTGAGCTTGCAGGATTCGTTTCTCTGACGGGTCTTAGGACACCAATTTTCTTTCAAGGACGGTGGGAGCCAAGCTGCCGTTGTTGGAGACCGTACGTTCATGACCCAACCTCATTGCCGAGAAAGCTGACTGACTTCCGCCAGGCAATGGACTGCCTCTACGCCTCATGTAATATCATCATCACGTCCTGTGTTATGGCGTAAGGCTTCCAATTTCGCGACCGAGGATTGCAAAAGACTGACAATCTGTTACAGCGAGTTGGAAAAGCTGGGTCCCAAGTACCGCATTGCGTTGATGAGTGAGACAGCCCAGAGGGTTCTGCGACATCTACCACAAGAAACTGACTTGGACTAGTTGCCCGGGATGAAAGGTGGACGCGCCTTACCTGTGACCACAAGGGCACCTATGCCGACGATGTACGTGGACCTTGACACTCCCCAGCTCAATCTAGATCTGCCTGCTGACATCGTGCTAGTGCATTGTGGACCGGATCCAAAAACACCGCATTTACATTGTCGCCAGTAGGTTCCTTGATCATCCACTGTCTTGCGTTTTCTAACCTGAACCGCAGCAAACGATCGTGATTTGAAGAGGAGAATCCGCAAGGTTCCTGGCGTGCCTATCATGTCTTGTGCTAAGGGGAAGTACGTCATTGAGAGACTTCCTGGCGCGCCCGCCACTTGAGAGTTTTGCACCGTTCTGGGTCTTAACTTTACGGATTTTGGACGACTGCGACGTACAAGGGGCATGCCGATGGACCGGCATACCTGGATCACTGCAAGATGCGGGAGTTAAGGCGCCCGCGCATTTATGGGGGCCGCCTTGATACCGTATCATGCTGGACCGCCCGAACTTCGCCCCGGTGATTCCTCCGTCGTTTGAGAGCGAGACAGGGAAGACACCTTACCGGGTACCCGTCCCGGTGTTACATGGATCCCGCTAGGGACGTTAGTTTAAGCACGCTGCCAGCATCTCCACGGAGATGCCTCCTTTCAAAGCTTCATGCTGGAATGAGACGGCACGCCTGGTATTTTACATGTACCTAGTGTGAGATCTGGAACACCAGACTCTAAATAGACGGCGGGCTTAATAAGTATAACCACAGGCCCGGGACGCTGGCGGCGTTTATTTAGTGCCTTCCGCCGCTCTGGGTTTACTTCTCTTCTCCACGCCATCTATCCTCGTCGGTGACCGGAGGTGTATTGTACAAGTACATACACCACCTTAATTCAATGATTATACACCACCGGGCTAATAGGACCTTTAACACTTATCCTGGAACTGTCATGTTCTTCAGCGTTACTGTGATGCCCCGGGCTGAATTACAATATCCGCCCTGAAACCATTCATGTTGTCAATGATCGACTGGCTTCCATCCAGGAATTGTGAAGCTTCATTTGCTGTCTTCAGTGGTGAATATCAAGGCCTCAACATTGCTTCGTAGACTTCCCGGGGATAGATCTCGAAAGGCCAATCAGTACCGTGTCTGCGTGTTTAATTCTAGGTGCTTCCCGTGTTATGCTTGCCCTGGAGCCCCTCTAATAGTGCACACTACACGTCGGCAGAGTGCTTGGTTTTGGCTCCTTGTCCGCCCCCCTTAGCGCTTGGTGCGTAGTCCGTAGTACGGTCCGTCTACTGATGTCGCTACTCGGAGCGGAATGCTGAGGACATTGCCAGCGGTGAAGAACTTTTCAAAGATTTCCACTCAGATCAATGGCTGTGGAGTCTCTGGGCCCCACACGGCCGGAGACAAAGTTGGATGGATCCCGATCAGCCCAGGGGACCGGGAGACAGAATTCGACAGGAATGCATCATATCGATCTAGTTCCGACCTGCGGGAACTGATGCCCAAGAAAGACCGAACCCGTCACACAACGTCTGCGAGGCGAGCCTGTCTGCACAATGCGGAGCCGGCCGACAAGATCAGGTTACCTAGGCCGTACTCTCCGCTGCCTGCGCCGTCCTCAATTATCTTTTCCCCCGCGATTCGGAGTGTATCCGCCAGCAAGTAAAGTTGCGGGGAAGAACGGCCGGCTAGCCTCGGTCATGCGTACCTAGTCTATGTATAATATCGGCCGTTCGTTGTCGCTATCCCGGGCGTTCCATCGCAGCTCCGCCGGGCTTCGAAGTTCGAACCAATGTCAGTCTTTCGCAGAAAACTTTCAGGAAGATTTTTTTGTCAATGTTAGGTTCGCCGCGGAGATGTCAGCCCCGCTTGGTGCATTCCGTGACGCATTGCGCAACCCAAGGATGACGGAAGAGGGCCTGGGCCTGCCCATAAAGGTGTTAGCGGCCCGGTTTGTACGTAATTGAAAAGAGAGGCGATGCCCGGCTTCCCAGTCTTTTCGACGTTCGACAACCGACGAGCTCGAGCACCATCACACCCCCAGCCTCTTCGGACCGCTCATTCTCGACGAATCCTGCCCCCCTCCTTCCCCTTTGCTTTTCGAGCTCGGTCGTGAAAACGTTCCAACGCAGCCAAAACGGCTAATAACCAGCTTTTTTACGGTACTTCAGAGGTTGCCCTGTGGATGCCGTGGACCTGAGACAGCAGGGACGGACAAAACGGACAATTTCTTGCTATGAATCCGGCCGCCTGGTGAGTTGGCTGGCGTTCGGCGAGCCCAACCAGCGTCCTGGATTGCCGCCCGTGCAGCAATCTCGAAGCTGCGAGTCTGCGTCTGCTGTGTTTTGTGCTTGAAGGCATCTTTTGTTGTTCAGCCGCCAGTTGGGCCCATGGCAATGGCTGTCGACAACAGCGGATCTGCCAAAGAATCATGAACTTTATTGGATAATTAGTCGGCAATTCTGGATAAGGGAGTAATCGTCGAGTAAGAATAACCTCTTAGCTGCATACGACTGCGTCAGACGACTGTTCTCGTTTTTTCTCTCTCCTCTTCTCTCCGGATTGGCGCCGGTAGCACCTCCCGTCATGGATTCTGAGAAGGCAAGTGCCTGTCAACCGCAAATTGGCCGTTTGGGATAGCTTGCCCATGCGTTTTTGATACGCTCAACAACTGGGCTCAAAGTTTCCAGTCCGGAAAGCGCAAGCGGCACGGCAGCAACCGAATTAATCTTTCCTTTAGCAGCGCCTATTACATTCCTGTACGACAGGCAGTTGTCTGGAGGTACAGTACTAACAAAGCACCAGTTGTTGGTCTGCTGACATTGACGCATCTGCATATTGTGCCTCGTGCGTCGATATGCCTTATCTACAGGATCCAGTTTTCCGGCCTCGTCCTTTGCTATCTGGCTATCCCTGCATGGGCGGGCCATTTCTGGGTCGTGCCTGGCTGATGGTGATGAATTGCATGCTTTGGGCGAAGAGACTCACTGGACCCCTGGATTCTGTGACAAACAGACACTCGCTCTCTCCAGCTATTCTCTCCATCGCGCGGCGCATACACGCATAAAGCTGCTACTATTACGAGAGCCGAGAATCGGCCTTGTAAGGATCCTGGCACGTGGAAAGGTTTGCTTGATTTGGGATATTGTCTCCTGCTTATCGTCTCCATCATCGACCTGGTTAACTACCTGCCTTTCTCTCACTTTCTCTCCTTACTACAACGGGATAACCGCTCTGCCGTCCTCGCCGATTGGTGGTCCGAGACGGTGACCTTCGTGATTCTTGATTTCTTTCCTCTTTCAGCAGTCTTTTTTTGTACTTTCCTTTCCCTGTCCGTCCTGCTAGGCCCTCGCTCTGTGGATACGGTGGGTGCTTGCCCCATTCCTCCTGTCTCTGTCCCCAGTATACACTACTCTAGACGGCCGACACCAACAAACAAGCCATTGCCGGTTGTGGAGAACCGGCTCGCCTGCCCGGGCCAGAGCTTGATCCGATTTGCTTCTCTTTGTTAGCTCGTTGGCTAAAGTAACCCGTACCTAGCTTGCTGGGTCTCCTTTCGATGGCTGCAGTCAGTCATGTGGACAAGCGTCTGGATTTCGTCTGTTGTGTCGTACGTCCTTCATTCATAGAGACCATCGGTGACCACATAGAACGGCCGTCTCAACCCAACGGACTGCTTTCTTCGGGTGTCACCTTCCGTTCGCCTTCTGCCTTCTTCTCTTTCGCTGTCCATTTATTTATCTGTCCGTAATCGTTTATCAGCTCCCCGTCTCGACCTCTGCCCCGCAATCTTGGATGAACCCCACTAACAGATAAACGCGATCAGAATAATACGCCATTCTGCGCCGAGCTCGATCTGCCCTTCCCGTGATATGCGCCGCCAGCTACCCGCGAAGGTTCACGACCAATCTACGCCTGCTGCAGGACGGTCCTGACCGCTGCCTGTGCGCCTCTGCGCTGCACGGTTTCCCGGCTTCTTTCCCGACCAGAACAATTCTGCATCCGAAATCCCTACGCCCGGGCGCCCACCATCCTACCCACGTTCCAAACTCAAGGAAGGACTTTTGTTCCTAGCAGCTGCGCACACTGTAGAAGGCTGTCTGGCGCACCAGCGAGACTCTGGCACGAGCGGCTGGGTCAGTCAGTATTGAAACCTTTTCGGGCAGCTTTGCGCCCCGACTTCTTCCGCAATGGCGACCGAATTACACTCGGAATTGCCCATCAGACCCGTCCCGAGGGACATTAGAATTGTCACCACCGCCGGCAATGACGAGAGGAGACACAAGCACTCCCGGTCTTCATACTCAGAGGCATCCCCCCTGACATCCAGGAATAATTCGTTGACCTTTCGTCCCGCGAAGCGGCCAATGCCCTCGCCCGACAAGACCATTGCTGTCATCAACGCCAGTGGAAGGCAGGCAGCTTCCCTCATCCGCGTGGCCACCGCTGTCGGTTATCATGTACGAGCACAGTTGAGGAATTTAGAGGGCGTAGTCGCTACCGAGGTAGCGACGAACCCAAATGTGACAATTCTCCAGGGCGAGCTATACACCAAGGAACGTCCCGCAGAGACGGCCAATGTGGATGTGACACAAAATGGCCCCATCTCCGGCATCGGTGTGAACCACGCCCTAATCTCAGAGCTGTTCCGAGGCGCCCAGCTGGCCTTCATCAACACGACATTCTACGGTGACGAGCAACGAATTGGGGAGGCCCTCGCAGACGCCGCTAAAAGGGCCGGAATCCAGCATTATATCTACTCCTCGATGCCAGACCACCACGTCTATAACAAGGACTGGCCATCGCTGCCGCTGTGGGCATCCAAGGACAAAGTTGAAGCGTACGTTAAGAAGATCGGGCTGCCCTGCACCTTTGTCTACACGGGCATTTACAACAACAACTTTACGTCGCTGCCGTACCCCCTTTTTTGCACCGAGCTCCAACCAGACGGTTCCTGGATCTGGCAAGCGCCTTTCCACCCTGACGTCAAACTCCCCTGGCTCGACGCCGAACACGATGTGGGCCCTGCTATCCTCCAGATTTTCAAGGACGGCGTCAAGAAGTGGGGGGGCGGGAAGCGCATCGCCCTCGCCTATGAGATGCTCTCCCCCAAAGAAGCTTGTGAGGTTTTCTCGCGGGGAGTTGGCCGGCCAGTACGCTATATCCGAGGCCCGATTGAGATCAAGGTCAAAATTCCCGAGGGATACCGCTGCCAGCTGGAGGCGCTTGAGGCCCTCTTTGGGCTTGGCAAGGATGACCCCACGAAGCAGCCCCCTTACTTTGGCGACATTGAGCTGGAGAAGAGCTGCCCGACAGTGGCCATGGAGTTGTGGGAGGGCCCGCGCGGTCTCGAGGAGTATGCGCGGGAGGTGTTTCCTCTAGAGGAACAGGCAAACGGGCTGACATGGATGCTGGAGGATGACAATGCCAATCATCATGGCAATGGCTACGCTCACATTCAAGAGCATCCACACCAAAATGGCGACATTTCGACAGAGCCGCCTGAATCAGACGCCGAGGACGACGACGAGGGCCTTGTCATGAGGGGGTTGAAGCGGGACGATGAGGAGTGGCTCGCTTAGGATGCGACGAATCCATCTCCATCTTTGTCATGATAAATCACATCAAACGCATTTGCCCTGGAGCGCGGCGAAACGATAACGAGAAAAAAAGGTGCTGTGATTGGGTCGGATTCGAAGGATCATTTGGTTGGCGAGCGGTTGGGCGGTGCCAATCTTGCTTGCCTTTGCCGTGTATTTTGCGCATCCCTCTGTCTTTATATAGGCGTTTCATGGCGGTCACGGCGATGATGTTCCGAGGCTAAGGTATTTGAAAAATGAAAAAGTGGTTCAGTGGCAACATTTTGAGTTGGATGAATGTCGCATTTACCCCTGTAAGCCATGCTCTTCGTGAGGTTCGTCCCGGAGCCTTTCTGCTCTGACGCAACTTGAAGTCGTGGCGTCAAGAACTTGCAAGAGCGGCTAGAGAACATCCTTAGTCCATACAAGCCTACCCGCCTGCCAGCTAGACGCACTTTGTGATAGGCTCGCACACTGCGGGCCGGGCTCGTACAGAAGTTTATTACAGATTATATATTCTACATATAGTAGATAGATGTAGGACCCCTAGATTCGGGAGAATCGCCATCCCCCCATCCATCTTCGACTCTACTCGAGCTCGAACGCCAAGCTGAATAGCTTGCCTTTTCCAAGCCCGGTTCTCTCTCTTACCCTCATCATCCGTCCCATCAGGAAACGTTTTAAAGCTTGCCCTTTGCGAGGTTGCCCAGCATCTGCTTGCCCGTCAACCATGTGGTGCGCCACAAGGTGGGGAAGTCGAGCGTGCTGGTCAGGCCGTCGGCGAAGCCGAAGAAGAGCATCGGGGGGATCCAGCCGCGCGCGTACTCGAGCGCGAAGCAGCTCTCGGGCATCCTGTACTGCTTCACGTCGCCCCGCCGGAGGTGGTGCACGCTGCCCGGAGGGTATATCTCGGGCTCGTACTCCCCGGGAACGTAGGCGTGCTGCTCCCCGGTCAGGATGTGAAAGTAGTCGTCGGCCGTGTGCCGCCCCGTGTGGCCCTCGGTGCCGACGGCGGTACCGAAGATGATGAGGTACTCGGTGATGCCTATATGGTGTGTTAGGAAAGAGGAGGGGTCGGATTGATGGTCCTAGGGGGAAACGCACTAGCATGAATAATGTACATGGCCCCCATGGCGCCGCCGGCATTGTTGAAGACCCACTGCTCGTCCAGGTTGACGTAGCTGGACAAGCTGGGCTGGCCGCTCAGCTCGTCGACAATGTACTTGACGATGGCGCGCGTGTTGTTGCCGTGCAAGTCGATGCCGCGCTGGCTGACTTCCTTGAGCTGGTCGAGGTCGAATACGTAAAAGGACTCAAGGTTCTGCTCCAGCAGGTATACGATCGGGGTGAACACGCCAAGCAGGATGGCGATCAGCTTGAGCCAGCCGCCCATCCCGGACGACTGCTTGGGAGATGATTTCGGCGCCATTGGGGGATGGCAGAAAGGGGGAAGAAAAGGAGGAAGGGGAGGCTCAAGATGGAGGAAAGAAGGAGGTGGTCCTGCAACATCACCAGAGATTCTACGAGGTGTAAGCCCAAAAAATTGAAGGGCGCAAGAGTTTACTTAAGGAGCGCTCTTCGGAGTTTTTTGCGCGTCGCGCGGATCGCATGCCGTCCAAATCTTGGCCCCCGAGCAGGCAGGCGGTGAGGGGTGATTGCCAGGGGCTGCACGCTAATCTGTGGGGCTGAAGACACAAAGGAGCGAATCAAAAACCCCCGCTTCCAGCTTCCACAGGACCGTGGACTGGCAGAACTGCCCTTGGCGCACGTTTTTTCCCACCTTGCTCTTCGAAGACTCGAACCACCCGGAAACCGAGTTCCCGGCATCTGCCAAGCATCCCGCGATCTGAGCCCGCTTTCTTCATACGCGCCATCCCATTGCTGGAAGAGGCTGTAACGGTTGGAGAAGTGACCTAGCAACGAACCGCAGCAGTCGATCCCGCTGATCCGGGCCCGCAACTGGCATACGTCCCAACCGACAATGGCGACCTCGACCGCCGCCCGGGCTGCACCGCCCTCCCTCGCCCTCCCCGGCCAGCTCCTCGGCCCTGCATCCAAATATCAGCCAGGGCCAGGCACACACGTGCACGAATCGCACCTGTACTCATCCCTGCTCGGCACCGTCCACGTCACCCAGCCAGCGAAAGCGCCCGGGCCAGCGAAGCGGTTGACAAAAATCACACCGGCTCCCGCGCCCGCAGAGCTGCCAACCATCTCGGTCGTCAGGACGGCGCCGGGGGTGGCAGGGTCTGGGTCGTCCTCGGAGTACAGTATCAAGAAGCACCGCGAGGTGCTGCCCGAGGTGGGCAACATTGTGCTCTGCCGCGTGATCCGCATCACGCCGCGCCAGGCCGTCGTCGCCATTCTCGTGTGCGGGGATACCGTGCTGGACGCCGAGTGGCAGGGTTTGATCAGGGTGCAGGACGTGAGGGCGACCGAGAAGGATCGCGTCAAGATCTACGAGAGCTTCCGGCCGGGGGATATCGTTCGGGCCGAGGTGGTATGTTGAGCTTCATAAGGGGGAGGAGGGTTGGTATTGCTAACTGGGCCGCTTCACATTTTGCAGATTTCGCTAGGTGACCAGGCCAATTACTACCTCTCGACGGCGCGCAACGAGCTGGGTGTCATCCTAGCTACAAGCGAATCTGGGAACACCATGTATCCGGTGAGCTGGAAGGAGTTTCGAGATCCAGAGACGGGCTTGGAGGAACTCCGAAAGGTCGCGAAGCCCTTCTGAGGTTAGTGTATCACTGTGCCTGAAGGCAAGGTGATCTCCCAAGCACCACACTGGTTGGATCTGCTCAGTTCAAAGGGGTCTCACTTCGGAAGCCAGCTATATAGCAGGGCTCGAGTTAACGAAGCTTGGAATTGCTTCATGCCACCGGCCATGCATTGAACTAGCAGGCCACGGGAGTCCCATTTTGGCTGCATGCCATGACATATTCTAATGTTCATGCAGGGCGCGCTGATATCGCCGCCCTATCTCAAGAAAGCCAATGCGCCGCTTACCGGGTGGGAGGACGCGGCGGCTTCTTTCTCGGAGCCGGCAAGCTGAAGTGTGGATAGAGTTGGGATTCCAGGGAGCGCCCTGCATTCGCTCAGCACGGTGCCTGGCTTCCGTTGCATGACAAGCATGCGCTAACACCCTATTTCAGGGCTTATGGAACCGGGACAAGATCCAGCCCAATCAAGTTCTTGTTTGGTATTCATACCTGCAGCTACCTTTTTCCGCGTGGCACTCTCTGCGGGAGATCTTGTACTTTCGGGTAACATCTGCACAAGTTCATCCTCGTTGCGCAGGACTGATCACTTGCTCGTCCTCGTATCACTCGATGATCGCTGGGCGGCGCAGCAATGCTCAATGCGAGACGTCACCATTTACCAGGCTCAGCAAGTCCAAGCGGCACTTCGTATGTATGTATGTACTCTGAGCTGTCCTGTGATGGGGACCCCATACCGTTATCTGCAAGAAATGGCCTCGCGTTGTCTTAGGGGGTCTGATTTCAAAAAGGGTATCTCGTGTTCTACCATGATTTGGGTATCGAGCCCTTCTTTGATGTCACTCGGTAGGCCGACGTGGCCTGTGTTGGTAATTTTTAGACCCTTAATCCGTGTTGCAGGGCGAGGCAATTGAAATCCTCAAGCGCCAAGCCTCAGCCACCCTCCTGGCCTCCCCACAACCACACACCCAGCCTTTGCGCTGTCCGAAACAACTTCAAGACGCCGACGGCGCTGCTGCTGGGATGCTCCCACTGAATAGTGCAGATAGAACCGCTTATAGGTAGCGACGTCGACTCGACACCTCCTCCTAAATCTCCATGTCGGCCACTACAACCATGACCGTCACAAGCACCGGCACATTGACGGTCACGGCACCCTGCTGTCCACAGTGCGGCTTCGGTCTTTCGTTGCCGCCCTCCGAGGAGACGCAGACGGCCTTGCTCAAAGCGCAGCAGCAAATCGCCGATCTCGAAGCCCAAGTCCGTCTGCTCAACCAGAAAGCATCGGCCGCCGTCGACCGCTGGGCCGACTACGAGGATGAAGTCGCCAGACTGCGCGCTCAGCTCGAGTCGCAATCGCGACAACAAGCAACCACGCCCCCGGTGAAACAGCAACAACCACAACAACAACCAACCTCCCTTCCTACCCCACCCAGCTCCTCAGCCGGCGCCGGCGGGCCCCTCCCGTCCCCTACGCGCGCCTCATTCCTCCTCGCCTCAACAACCAGCGCGGCAACGCGCATCTCGGCTTTGCTCTCCTCCCGCACCAGCAAATCTACCCCGAACCTAAAACCCCTTCCCCCGGGAGGAGGCGGAACAGGACCGTCCATAAAACAAGCACCCCCGCCACCACCACGAAGCCCGATCCCCTCCGTCCCCTCATCAGCAACCTACCCCCCAACAGTAACGGCAGAAGGCTCACTGTCACTCTCACCACCAGCAAGCCTTACCGGCTCCGGCTCCGGCTCCGGTTCCGGATCCGGACAACTTAGCACTGAGGATCTGCTACTAGAAGCGCTCACCCGAGAACAGGCGCTGCGGCGCGAGGCCGAGGGCCGGCTGAGCGCGACGAGCCGCGAGGTAGAGGAGCTGAGCGTGAGCCTTTTCGAGCAGGCCAACGAGATGGTGGCGTCGGAGCGGCGGGCGCGGGCGAAGCTCGAGGAGCGCGTCGAGGTTTTGGAAAGGAGGGAGCTCGACAAGCGGCGCCGGCTGGAGAGGCTTGAGAGTGCGGTCGGTAGGATCGAGAGGGTTAGGGGTTTGCTTCGGGAGGGTGGGGGGAAATAAATCTTTTTTTGCATTCTTTTTGGTTTCTCTTTGGGATAGGGACCGCGAAAAGGTCAGGCTAGGTTACGCGGGTGGGCTAGGATACGGGCGATGATTTTACGAACTAAGACTTACGCACCTACATGTTGTATGAATGGGGCGTCTGCATTTACAGGATGACGGGTCGGAGTCGGTAAAAGGCAAGGAAAGCAAAGGGACATCGGCATATCGGGAACTTCATTGGATAGACGATAATGATGGTTGGAATTGGATTTGTTTTTGGTTCCAACGAAGAAGGCTGTCTATCTTGCGTGTGGCTTCCCATAATCCTATGCAAGTGCAGTCGCTACTTGGATCAACCAGCTCTGCCCTGGTGTCAATCGGCACCGAAACTATTCTTCTTCTGATACGTGGTTCTCTGGTTCCCAAGCCAGAACGGTCACCTTTCTGGAAGACCGCCCCAGAAGCTTTTATGCGGTCACGGCTACGGCTTCCTTGGTATCCTCTACCGTATCTGCACCGTCGGTTGACGTGCTTGCGTCCGGCTGAGGTGTAGACTGCGCCACTTGACCCTCGTCCTTTGGCTGCTTCTGTGTACTTGAATCTTCCTTGCTCTCGGGCGCCGGCACCTTGGAGTGCGGGTTATTCCACAGCTCCAACATCCTCTGCACCTTAGGGGCCCACACTTCTTCTCCCTTTAGGAGATCGTCGTACTCCATACAATTGGCACTGCCCAGGGCAAAGTCACCCTGTCGGGTGCGGCTTAGCTCCGCCATCATGGCACCACAGCCTAGCTTCTCCCCAAGGTCGTGGCATAAAGTGCGAACATAAAAGCCCGACGTCACAGTCATGCGGATCTTGGCCGCGGGAGGGCCCTTGCCTTCCCAAGGTGGCGGCGTGTTCGGGGCCGGAGGCGGAGGAATGAGATTCGAGCCTCGCCCCGCTGGAGGCAGGTGGCCCAGCGCGCCGGACATCATGGGCTCTGCGCGGCCATCGCTTGCTTTTTTGCGCTTCGCCGAGGGCTGCTCCTCGCTGACCAGTGCGTCTACAGCCTCCTCGGCCTCCCGCTTCTTGATATTATACTCGGCTAGTGCCTTGGTCTCCTCCTGTTCCTGTTCCGGCGTCAGCTTACTGGGCTCCTCCTCTAATGCGGCCTGCCGCTTCGCTACGCGCCAGACGGAGTCAACCAGGTTCTTCTCGGCTTGTTCGGCTTCTTCGGCGGGCCAGCGGTGGTTGTGTGTGCCGGGCTCGTACCACTCGATGAGTTCAAGCTCCGTCACTTCGACGTCTCTCGTCTCAATCTCGCGGGGAATCGGCTTGCCCTCGCGCGCGTACTCGTAGAGCGGCTTCCCCTCCATCTTCAACGCCGAATAGAGCGGCGGCATCTGCTTGTACTTGCCGCGGAAGCTCTCGAGCGCCTTTTCCGTGGCCAGACGGGTGACCTCGTCGTACTTGCCCCTTTTGATGATGCGCCCTGTTCGGTCGTATGAGTCGGTGCTGGCGCCGAAGAGGACGACAGCCTCATACGTCTTGGTGCAGGTCAGGAAATTCTGCAGTGACTTGGTGCCCTTGCCCACGCCGAGGATGAGGACGCCCGTGGCCAGCGGGTCGAGGGTGCCGCCATGGCCCATCTTTACCCTAATCTCCTGTTTTGCCTTGCCACGCCGCCGCTTTTGGTATCGCGATTCCTTCTCTCGGGCAATCTTCTCCTGTTGTATCATCGGCGCAAACAGCGTTGAAGGGTTGAAGAAGTTTTGGCAGTCGCGGATAACCTGAGCGGAACTCATACCCATGGGCTTGTTGATGGCTGCGTTTCCCTGAATTAGGTGCATGTCCAGCACATGCAATCGGGATAAGAGCTACACACCGAAGACGCCGTCAAGGACCTTGTCTGTCGCCATCTTCACAAAGTAGGGATGCCAGATGCGCGGAATATGCGGGCGCATAGGCATGGGCGAGTTGTCAGCCGCTAGTGATTGGGTACCCGCCTTTCGTGCCGGCGAGACGTTCAATCAATGAGACATATAGGGAGAGTATGGGTAGAAGCAGATGGCGCTGTGCTGAAGGTTGTGTCCAATGCGTTGCCGGATCAAGAATGTCGGATCGGCTCGGCCATTTTTCTCGTGTGGGGAAGGGCGGGGAGGTGAGGTCCTGGGCCGCCTGGGCTTGGGCGACCTGAAAGTTTATCTGCGCCAGGAGCAGGGGACTAAGGTTATCGATCGGAGGGCACTGAGGGCAGAAGCGTGTTGATTGCGACCAAAGTACGAAGGTACTTGGGGACTCAGCTAAGGTGGGGGAGGCTATGGAAATTGTAGGAAAGCGAAGCCTCTCATTCGTACCTGGTACTTCTATCCAGGCCACGCCAAATTTCCAGCTCCCGCGTTCCCCCTCTGTCGCGTTTCTGGTCCTCTCACTGAATCGCGTAAAAGGAAACCTTGTTTCTCATGCGATTCCGCGAGACGTATCCGATTTCTTCCCGCCACAATCATCACATTTGCCATGGCGGGCAGACCCCGAAAACGCGGGGCGTCCAGCTCCACGGCTGCTACTGCCGACGACTCGCATTCTAACGACTCACATATTCGATGGTCCAAGGAATCGGCGATACTAAAACCGTTACCACCCGACCGCATCGCAGACGAGGATGAATGGCCCATTTTTGTGCTGAGGGATGCGACCATCTACCGTAAAGACGGCAAGACGCTTGCAAACCCTCTGCTTGTCCATCTCCAAGGGCCTTTCGTGATTCGCGGGCTGCTTGAGGTGGACGGCGATAACATCGAGTACCGTGAGAAGGCTCATTTGACCTCGGCCATTCAACACGCTGACGAGTTCCAGTGACCAAGCCCAGTGTGAAGTCTGCCTATATCGAAATACCACTTTCGGACCGCTACTCTATGGGATGGGGGCCGATCACGCTCTGGGCTTCGGGTGCATCAGGCTGGTTCGAGATCAGGCCATCGCCAAAGTTCCAGCCCATGTACGCCGATGTCCGAGAGGCAATCACGCTTTATTTTGGGTTGCTCGAGGCTCACGAACAATATGAATTGGCGTGCGGACACAAGAAGAAAGCCAACTGGCCACCTCCCCCGACCTTGGACGAGATATTTCTCAAGTGTGCTGTCAAGGCAGGCAATGGCATCCTGCGTGATGAGGTCGAGGCCTTGTGCCATAAATGGGCCGAGTTTCTGATCGGCCATTTCACAAGGGATGCCGCCCTGGCGTGGAATGAGACGCGTTTTGCCAAGTGGTTACGACAAGCACATCCAGTATGTCGTAGATCGCTACCCCATATCGTGTAGGCTCGCCTGCTAACAATGACAGGACGTGGATAAGAGGATTGCCGATGCAGCCAAGGGGATACTTCCTCCACCCCCGCCTTCCAAGACAGAGGAGTCAGAAGATACAAAAGCCCAGCTAGAGCGTAGGAGCAGGTCAGCTAGGGCAAGCACTCGAAGCAGTGAGATTCGGGATATCGAGACCACAACAAGCAAGGGAAGAGCCAAGGTGGAGACACCCGTACCGCTCCCAGAGAAGTACAGGCAGTTTGTCCAGGCCTCAAGTTCAAAGCCATCGCCAGCGCCCATGGATGCTCGGACAGTGACCCCTGCAACCGATCGCGACCTCGAGACCCCGGTTGGCCGGCTGCTGGATGTCCTAGATGAAATCGCGAGGGAAACGGATGTAAGAAACGCCTCGGTGCCCAAGGTTCGCGGAACTGTGTGGAGCAAATGCAAAATCGAAAAGTACCAGGCCGCGGAGGAGATTCTCGCGTACTACTCAAAGGAGCTTATCGCCGGCCTGAGACCCGAGTGGAAGGGCACGCCCTTCTACACCTTTCTCCAAGGCTGTGCGAAAACACCATTTGAGCCGCCGAAGTGGACAACGCTAGAGATCATGCCCCAGCAGACGTTCAGGCGCGCATATAAGGGCGGCCAATATAGGGTAGGGACACTCCCTTCTACAACTGCCGCTGCATCCGATCTGCCCCCAGCTATCGGTCTCGGTGGGAGGGCCAAAAGTGCGATGGCGAGCCGGAGTGACGGGGATTCAGATGACGATACCTTGGCTGAGCGGCGCGGCCGCAGATCTGGCAAAGGTGCAACCCTGCGCTTAGCCTCCAAGAAACGGCCGGCTCCGGATTCTGACGGGCACGAAAGTGGAAGCCGGCGTGGCAGGAAGTCGGCCAAGAACATGAATGCCATTAGCGATGAATATATGGACGATGATGAGAACTCGAGTGATGGTGAGGTCGAGGACACGGCCCTTTGTCACAGCCCCCCCTTACCGGAGGGCGCAGTCCGCCTGGTTATCCATGCTGAGAGAATCCCTACCACGTCGCCGAAAGGTCCAAACGGGACCTGGACGTGCGAGGAAGAAGGCTGTGGCTACGTCGTGAGGTCGGCAGAGGAAGAGGCCGCCCAGGAGCAGATTCGGGAGCATTTCCAGGTGCATGAAGCGCAAGCCGAGAAGATCAGCCTGGCTGTTAAGGAAAGTCGGGGGCAGATGCCTATAAAGTATGCATACTTCCCTCCAATTCTCTTACTTGTCCATCTACATCCGGGGGCAAGCCGTCGCCCTGCCCGCTCATCCTAGGGATGCCCCAGAACTCCAGCATGCACCAAGTCTTCGACTTGACCAATGCTAATAGATACTATAGTCATCTGCTAGACAAGATCCAAGCAATCGGCAAGGCTTCGCTTCTCAAAGAGCGCGATATGCTCAACGGCAAACCGCTCCCCGCGCCTATTAAGAGGCGCTTGCTAGCTTGAGAGGGCTGATGGGATAGGACATAGGGGCATGGTTAAGCTCGGTTTGGCATTCGCCGGAGGTCTTTCTATTTTAATGACCTGTTGTAACGATAACGATACCCGGGTCGGTCACGAGGCGTTTGTTAGGTGCGGTTTGGGCGGAGCGGGTTTCCCGGGCTTTTCGTGTGCAATAAGAGAGATTAGAGAACAGCGTTCCTGTCTATAGGGCGCACTCAAGGGCAGGTCTATCTAGCAAAAGTAATTCCCAGGCGTGGCAGTGGCTCTCTTCATGGCTTCACGAATGATATGACTGCGTATCGAAAGCTACCGTTTGCGTAGCCTCTCCTCATGGCGCGGAATGCCTGCAGAAACGCGATGCCGTCTCTCCCCTGGCTAAAGGCAAATGCCCAGAGCGAGGGATTCTGTACGAGAGACCAGGAAATGTCCCTAGGGGATCATCAGCAATCACTCGACGGTACCAGATGGGAGTTCCCGAGGGCAACAAGCAACATACCAAGTCTTGCTCACGTCCTTGCTGATGTCCTTTGGGGCACTCAGCACGTCGAACCCGGCATCCCTCGCCAAGTCAACATAGCCCTGCTGCGTGCACAGCGGCGGGAGGAGCATCCCATCTAGTACAACCCTTGTTATCAGCGACCAATCCCCACAATTTGGTATAGAGAGTCTGGGATATAAAAAAAAAACTTCAATCGGGAAGGCTCACCCTCAATAGGCTTGATGTCTGCCGCAAACTGAGCCTCGTCAAGCCCCTCGGCCTTGAACCAGTCGGCCAGCACCAGCTTGCCCCCGGGGCGGAGCAGCGCGTGCGCGTTCCGAAAGAAGAGAGCCTTGTTGGGGAAGTGGCTCAGGGCTTCGGAGATCCAGACAACGTCGAATTTGCCGTTGTCATTGTCGTTATTATGATTTACGGCGGGCGAGGAAGATGAGGACGAGGATGAGGATGACGGGTCAGATCCAAAGTACTCGCCCATCTTCTCGGCGTCGAGCTCGATGAAGCGCACTTTGCCGCCTTGCGAGCCAAGGGGGATGAAACCGGCCTCGTCTTTATCATCCCGATGGCCGTTTTGCTGCTGCAATCCTTCGGGCGATGAAGGAGAAGGACTGGAGGACGAGGAAGAGGAGGCGGCTTTGCTCAGCCTGGTTGCGATCTGCACCTGCTTGCCCGAGATGGTGATGCCGGTTACGGCGCAGTTGGGCAGGGCCGTGGACGCGAGGTAACGGGAGGTGCCGCCTATTCCGCAGCCCACGTCCAGGATTCGGAGCGGGCCGGTGGTGGTCTCCGGGGTGAGATGGGAAACGTCGAGGAGGAGACGGATCAGGTTCAGCTGGGCAGCTTCTTTGGTCTCAATTGCTTTAGACTCCTCGGTAGGCCAGTAGCCGTGGTGAATGTGTTCGCCCCTTTATTTTGTGATTTTCTCCTGTTCCAGCGCGCGGTTCGGATGAAGATGGAGTTGGATGCCGGAACAGAAAATTGAACAAAACAACATACCAGAGGTTCAGGTAGTAGTCGCTGGCCAGGTCATAGTGCAGTTTGATACGGTCCTTGAGAGCCTGCATGGTCGTGTGGGCAAGGCCCATTGGCGTCTCATACTGCTCGCTGAGCTCGGTGTTCTCATCGGCGCCGGTGTTGGGGTTGGCCGTTCCCGTCATTTTGGCGGTCTGCTGTGCAACGTCGTAGGATAAGAAACTAGAAGTGTTGGGTAGGGAAATTTGATCAGGTGCTACTTGCTATGTATTGGCACAATGCAGGAGTTACAGTGCATACATAGTTCGTGATTTCAGTTCATCCAAACACTGAAGAAGAGTGGAAGACCAAAAGAGTGCTTGTGTCAATGACGCCTTGAATCCCTGAAGCAGGAAACGCTCTCCATGCACCAGAAATAGTGGAACATTGCAGCTGATTACTGTGCTGGGTACCATCGGCCCACAGTCAGTAGCCCTCCCTTTCACTGCTTGCACTCAGCATCATCAACACCATCGAGCGGTTGACCGGGAGACGAGGCTCTTGTACTGCAGTCGGAATATCACAACGGGGGCTCTACAGAAGGGGGTCACCATGGGTGGGAGAGCAAAAAAGAGTTGGCCAACTTCGCTACTGTCAACACAGAGCAGATAGGGGTCTTACTAGATTTGGAATGGAAAAAGTATTTGACTGGAGCGCGATTCGAACGCGCGCCTCTTTCGAGAGTAGAACACCACCCCACATTTCTGTGGGAAAGAAAGCAGATTTCTTGAGTCTACCGCCTTAGACCGCTCGGCCATCCAGCCAATTGAGTTGTTGATTTTGGGAGCAGAAACTGGGCTACAGAAACGGCAGAGCGGGAGCAGACTTTCAGCTCCCATCCCGAACCAGTATCAGCTCTCACTGAAGTTAGGACGGTTACAACTTACAAGCTGTGAGAGACCAGAGGTAGATGAACCTCGTCCTTTAATGACAGTACCCGACTGTATTGTGCAGGTCTCTTCACTACAGTGGAAGGACATCTCGACGAGTGCACTGCACACTGCACTGCCTCATGCTACCGCGACCGGAGCCAAAAATACCAAAGTTTGTACACTGGCGTCCGTTACTGTGTCTATACTTGTTTGTTTACTTGTCGGGTAAGAATGTCTTTATCCAGCGTATAGGTAGTATATTCCCATACTAACGTTACGTTGCAGCTACATACGGGTGGTTGCACCGTTGCACCATCCCGTCATCAAATTTCTCGGCCAAGACCCTTTAGAGTGTTGGCACTGCCTCATTCAACGAGACCTGCCTAGTAGTTCGGGGCTCGTTGGGATTGACAGTCTCGACAGTCCCTACGCTTCCAGCTTGTAGCTTGTCGAGAGTCGTCAGTGCAGTGCCCGCTTTTCGAATTCCACCTGGATGAGGCACCCAAGAAGCTCGTGTTCAATTGGGCTTCGAAAATCTACAGGCAGAGTACCCTGTGCGAGAATGCTACTCGCAGATTTTATATTGTGCTGCATCCCAGGCAGGCAGGTGCGGGCACCGGATATCGGCCACTCCCTCCTGTCTTGCTTGATGGACAGTGGCAGTCGTTGACAAGCCCATTGCCATCGCCCGCGCGTACTAATGTTCGGTGAGCATGACCCCTCTGTGATGCAGGACTCTGGTTCGGGCCCTAGCCCACTTTTTGCTCTCCGTCTCGGGAGGAAGGTGTGGTCATGAAAGAGAGGCCTAGGAAGCCACCGTCATCGACGGGGTAGGCCCTTCCGTCTATAAAGACTGCCATGTCCCTCCTGCCAAAGACATTGCTACCTCTCATGATCATCCCGTCATTATATCATCAACATCTTTCACGCCACCGGCCGCAGCAATAGTACTGCGAAGCAGTCAGTGGTAGAGGTAGCATCGACAACCTCATTACCAGTTGTTGACAGGACGCTCCGTTATTGTCCTAATCCTTACCGGCTGTCTGGCCTGACGCCCCGTCTCCGTCCTACTCCTCCGCCGCCCAGCCATAGGCGTCAACATCAGAATCAAAGCCATGCGGTCCCTTATCACCCCCACATCGACCCTCCCCTTCCGCCTGCTCCTCCTCCTGGTCCAGCTAGTCACCTTCGGCCAGATCACCACCGCTCTGCCACTCTCTGTGCCTCTTCCGACAACCACCATGGCCCAGCGTGACGACACCTGCCGGTACTCATACCCCCCGCCATTCACGGCGCGGATCAACGTGTTCAACCGGCCGGACCTGCAGCTGAAGTCGACGCAAACCGTGTCCTTTTCCCTCCCGCCCGAGGCGCACAGCTGCACGCTGCGGGTGCGTTTTCCGCCGCACTGGGAGGTGTACGACTCGAGCGTTGAGGCCGGCGGTCCCCCGCTGCCCATGAGCATCTACGCCGTCGACGGCCCCGCCGCCGGCGCCCTGGTCGGCTACGCGCGCTTCGCCGAGTTGCCGATCGGCGGCGAGCCGACAGTCATCAACTCATTTACCTGCCGCGAGACCATGACGTTTCGGTTCGAGCTGGGCGGGTCGGGCGAGGTTGGCTTCGTGACGGGTGATGACCCGGCTTTGGGGAGGGGTGGAATCGAGATGGCTTGGGGTTGTTGATTGTTCGGTAATCTGGTAGATGGAGGGGGGATTGGCTCATTTTCAAGGGCCGGGGATTAGAGAGCTAATCTGGCAGGAAGGGTATCGTAATGGGTTTGTTTGGTCTGCTCCTTTGCTCGTGACGGTCTGGACTAGTGGTAACTAGTAATGGCTGGGTTTAATAGATGTCAGATCTAGGGGAACATTCACCTCCAATCTTGACTAGAGTGCGTCAACCAAACCGAATACCTCCATGGCATGTATGTATATGTACAATGGACATTCCTAGATCTTCATATAATTCCCTCCCTCTCCGCCGTCGTAGCCCAAGGGGATAGAAACATCACACATATCACTACAACAGAAAGCTAATACCGCAACTCACGAAAGCTCATCATCAGTCTTCACTCCAAACTCCAGTCCTCTCTATCAAGCAAATACCACAACACAACAAAGGAACGGGAATCCGAGTAAGCTGTCCATGAAACCTCATGCACTCGTATCCTCTCTCGCTAGCAGTGACTTGGAAAGAAACAAAGAAACTTGTTTAAATAAAAGAGAGGAAACAAAAGGCTCCCTGGGGTATTCCTGAAAATGAAGCAAGTATCGACCTGGATCTGTCCCTTCTATCCGTCCATCCACCCACCCCCCTCCGCCCCGTACGTATTATGCAATCCGTTCCCGCCTCTCTGTCTATCCAGTCACCCACCCACCCACGCATCCACCCGACCCATCCAAACATATCTCTTCCTCCTCCAGCCTAACCAAACCCTTACCATCGTCCAACCCTTGGATTCGGGCTGACGGCTCCACTGGCGCTCGCGCTCCCGGCACCGCTCACGCTGCCGCTGCCCATGGCAAAGCTCTGGTCGATTTTTGACACCCAGTCCATCTTTTCCCGCTCGCTGCGCGCCGCAAAGAGCCAGGTATTGTCCGTCCCGTAGACAGCAAACACGCCGGCCTGGAGTCGTTCGCTTAACCTGGTAATCCCACCACCACCACCACCACCACCACCACCACCACTACTTCCTGCTCCTCCATTAGCGTGGGCACCCGAACCAGGATTGGGCGTGCTAGTGCCGCTACCACTGCTGCCTCCACCGCTCCCGCCCGGCCAAAGGGAGGCAATCAGGCCCGCCGCGCCCGGGGCAGGCGAGGTGGCCCGCCGAGGACTGTTATACTTGGAGTTTTCGCTTCCATTTCCGTTCGTGTTCCCGTTCCCGTTCCCGTTCCCGTCAGCGCCGTCCCCGTCATACTGGTGATGACCGTACCCGTATCCGGGACCGTCGCCGGCGGGATTCAACAGCCCCAGGATTCCCGGCTGGCTGTCGACCCTAGAGTTGCGCAAGCTGGCAATGGCAATCTCCTCGCCGTTGCCGACGCTGTGGATGTGCAGGTACGGCCGGCGCAGCTCGACAAAGCGCTTCACCCACCGCGTCGAGTCGCTGTTGGGTACCAGGAGATAGCCACCCTTGAGCACGCTCGGATTCTTGGGCACCCGCACGACCGTGGCCACAAAGCCGGGCGCGGGTACCGGCGAGTCGGCGCTGTCGACCGCTCCGTCTTCCGGAGGGTCGGTGTTGGCTGGGCTGAGGAGCTTAAGGATAGGGTCCGGGTAACGCCGCCAAAGTGTTAGGGCGCGATTGAGGAGGCTGGCTTGGGAGTCTATGTACTCCGGCTCTGGCTTTGTTTCTTCTGGTGTTGAGGGTTGGGACTCTTCGTCTTGCTGTTGAGTGGTGTCTCCGTTTTCGATAGCCTGGGATGCGTCAGGAGATGAGGTTTCGGATGGCTCGGGGGTGTCCTTGAGAAGCTCGGCAATAGAGTCAGCATCACTGTTTATAGGGGGCGGAATGTCTATATCTTCGGCTCCGTCGACGTTGTGGGATTCGTCCTTTGTGCCTCGGAAGCCGATCTTCTTCAAGAAGATCTGCATAGCAGCAATCTCGGTCATCATCCGCCTCCTTTTCCTTGAACTGATATAATCAGCCACTAGCGAGACTCCACGCGGCGTCCAGGCAGCTAGGCTTTCCTCCCCCTTAACATAGTCATGCTGGCTGTTCATCCGCCACAGATCACCCACCCGCTTGATGGGCGCGGGCCGCATTTGCAGCGTGAAGATGCCCGTCGCCGAGTGGACAATCCGAAGGTGCTGCCAGAGCGCCGAGAACACCGACGTCTGCCGGACAAAATTCCGAGACAGGATCTGGCAGCAGACGTTCATCGAGAACTTCATCGGCTCGGCGAGTTTTTCGGATGTAACCTCCCATGAGATTGTCATTTGAACCCGATACTTGTCGGCAGTCACCCGGTCCAGCAGCAGCGAGTTGTGGAGACTCGAATCCCATTGTCCTACAATAGCAACACTTCGGGTGCCGTTCGCGTTTGTCCGAAACACGGGTTGGGATGACAGCTTCAGTGGCAGTTCAGGACTAGCGGAGCCCATGTCGGGCGATTTGCCTGCGCTGTCTAGGAGCTGGATCTTGCCCGCTCGCATCGACGTGACACCATCCCACGGCAGCGCATCTCCCGAACTATGAGTGAGATTGATGGCGATGCGCCTCTGCAGGCCTTGATGCAGCTGGAACGTGCCGCTGTCGAGCTCGCTGGTTTGAGTGACCTCGACAGGGACATAGTCACCCTCTTCGTTCATCTCGAGAATCTGCACGCGCGCGAGTAAGTCGTGCTTTTCCTCGGTAAAGAAGTGCGATTCGCTGATCCTTGCGCCTTTGGGCTTGCCCTGAGATATGGGCACCGCATCTCTCATGTCGTCCCAGCTGAGGAGCTTGTCAAGGTGCATAGCCGATACCTTGGCGAATATCGCTACCCTCAGTGTAGTCTCCGGCGGCGCGGAGAGCGGAACACTCATACTATGAACGCTCTCAAACCGGATCGGGCCCTCGTCAAAGTCTTTGATCATCTGCGTGGTGGTAATTCCATCCTCAGAGATACCAGGAATGAAAAGCTGCGCATGTACCTCGGTACCCTCCCGCTCCGCGAATCCGACCATCTCGTGCATGACAATGTTGAACTTGAGCGTGTTTGGCGGAGCTCGAGCGCTGGACGGTTCCAGCGCGAGCTTGATGATGCCAATCGCCTGCGATGTGTGAGGGGAGAAGACATCGAGCGTGAAGTCCTGGACCCGACTCGCAAATACCGCCTTCAAGGGAACGTCGACTTCCCCAACTAGAGTATACTGCGGCATGCACGTCTCAGTGAAAGGGTTGCCGAGGCTCAGGTGTTGGGCATACTCCGGCTGGTCAAGATATTGGTACATCTGCCGCATCTGTCTGACCCGATCGTGGAGCTTCTCGATACTCCATAGATGGACAACCCCGTGCTTGTAGTCCACAACACGGACACCAATGCACGGCTTCGGCGCCTCCTCGAGCGGAATGTCCTCTCCTTCGCCCGGCAGCCCGTTAAGGACCATATCGTAGGACGAGCACAAGACGTGGCCGACATCAACTACGGTGAACTGGAAGACGACGTGTTCATCCAGCTCGTGGCTCATGATCTGGGCCTCTTTTAGCGTTGCGGCGTGTTGCAAGACAGCTTCGGCCATTTGCACGTAACGTCGACTTCTCCAGTGCTTGACGACCCCCTTTGCGCGCTCAATTTCCTCAGGTGACAACTTCGGCTTGGCCTTTGGCCGTTTGAGCGGATCCAATTTTTCGATTTTCGCCTCAAATTCGCGGCGCTGGACGTCGAGCTGCTTCTGCATGTCGGCCTTGAGTTGAATAAGCGTCTCCTCCATCCTTGCCTTCTCCTTTTTGATTTCCTCGACCTCAACATTTGCCGCCTCGGCGCTCTTTAGCTGATCCCTGTACTCGTCTTTCTGTTTCTCCAGCTGGTTCTGCATATCCTCGCGAATCTCGCGCAACTTTTCCTCGGTCTCGCCCTGCTTCGGCGTCGATGGCATGGTCAAAGCGGTATCGAGCGAGAAGTTGTCAATGGTACCCGTCGACATGTACTTCTCCCTGATCGGGTACGACGCCAGCGACTCCATGTCTTCGTCACCCTCACGGACATTCACCCGTTCTGCGCGGGCGCGCTGGACATCTTCAAACAGAGCATTGAGCTCTTCGTCAGTCAGATTTGCAAAGTTCTGGTCCGTCCCCAGAATGGCGGGCGCGGCTTCTCTACGCGCAAATGACCAATCAGACTCCTTCGCGTTGCGTTGGAACGTTGCGGGTGAGTCTGGGCGGCTGTCGCTGAATTCCGAGATGGCTGTGCTGTAGCTCCGATCATGCCCCAGTCTTGGGCTCGGTGAGGGAGATGTCTTCTCTAGCGCTTGCAACTGGCTTGCTGTGATAGATTGCCGTAGGAGACTCTGCTCTGCCCGCTCCGCGCGTTCGGCACGTGCCTCCATGGGATGGTTGAATCTGAAAATGTGGAAGTCGCCGAGGATAATGCGGTAGCCCGAGTGCAAACGTGTCGGCCCCGTGATGCGTTTTCCGTTCACCATGACAGCGGCACCTTCCTTCGGAATGAGCATTACCGTCCCATCCGGGGCATTCTCGAAGACACAGTGTTCGTGGAGGATCTTGGAACCGTTCAGGCGTATGTTGGCCTGGTGGTCCGCATTTGACTCGACATTGCCAACCGTTGTAGATCCGGGTTTGAGGTTATAAACCAGGCATTCCGCGAGCAGGGGGTCGTCTGAAAGATTGACCAAATGGGGCATTTTCTTTGGTGTCGACATCCCAATGAAGCCCTTCTCAATGCTGATTCCTAATTCTTCTAGCGCAGCCTCACGCTCCTTGTGGATCTCCTCCGTCTTGGCCAGCTTCTGCTCCCAGGTTTGGTTGAGATCTTGGAGAAGCTTCTCGCTCTGATTCAACTGCTCTGCAATCTCGGCCTTTGAGACCTTCTTTACGGTGCCATCCGGCTGCGTAATGCTGACAATCTGCTTCTCCAAAGGTGTTCCTTCCGCATATACCTCCTCGATCGGGACTGGTGCACCGCCAACTCCTCCTCCGCCGCTTAGCTTGCTCCGCAAGAGAGCCAACTCCTCCTTTAGTTCACGGATCATGCGTGCGTTGGCGTCTTCGTTGATGACTGCGTGGTTCTTGATCCGTTTCGCAGAGTCGGCGTACCGGAGCGTGCTGAGTGTTTCGTCGTAGTTGATGTCCGCCGGGCTGATGGCAGCAATCATGGCCGTCATACTGTTTCCTCCAAGCGAATCCTTGAGCAGCCAGGTGAGCACGCTGTCTCGGTAAGGAACCTGGCCTGCCGCGCCCTTCTTCTTCTTGCCAGTGGACAGGTCTGCCAATGCTGCAATCACACGACCAAGCGTGGAGAGAGATCGGTTGATCTCAGCGCCTTCCTTGAGGCGGGCCCCAGTCGCTCCTGTGGAGGTTGCTCTTTCTGAACCCGCAAGATCAACGAGACTAATCTTTGCCGCCTTCTCCATCTCCATTTTGGTCTCGGGATCGAAGCGTTTCTGTGTCAGCATGAGGGTGAAGACGGCGTGGCTACGGCTTGACGTCTCGTTCATGTTGGTTGCCGCCACGGTTCTCGCCTTGTTGCCCTCGTCCATCAGGTGCTCAATCTCCTGGAAACTCCCCACTACCAGCTTCGCAAGATCCTCCACGTACGGGCCTGTGGACGGATGTTCTCGAACCTTGAGGTTTCCTTTGTTGGCCGGGTTCAGCAGGTCGCGGACCCGCTCATTGTAGATTTCTAGGTACGACACTTCGACGGTGCAGCGCAAGTTCTTGTCTTGTTGCATCTCGTTGATTCTCCTAAACATATCCTGGCAGATGTTTGGAATGATACCTGCATCCTTGCCATAACCCATCATCGAGTAGGACTTCCCTGAGCCCGTCTGGCCATAGGCAAAGATACAATTGTTGTACCCTTGAAAGGCATTGTCAAGCAACGGTTTACCGAGGTCCTGGAAGAGATGCTCTTGTCCGGCATAGTTCGGCGCGTTCTTGTCGAAGGACCAGTATGACTTGTCGAAGGCGAAGACTTTTGGTCCATGGTCCTTGGCCCCTTTCCCTCCAGCAGCATCCGGCGGCGGGGTCAGGATCGTTTGGTTGTCTTTCATTTCCACGATACATGTTGCGCCTCGGTCGTGTTCTGTGATTATAGTTTCGACTCAGTCTCTCGTTGCGCAAGCATGCTCACCACCAACGGTAAACAGATGGCTCACCTCTCCCGTTGAAAGGACGCACTCTGACCACGACCTTGATATTTCCTCCCCCGCCGGGGGCCGGCGCGCCGGGCGCCATGATTGCGGCTTGACAGAGACAGCCGGAGCGGTTGGTGGAGTCGGGAACCGGCGAAGTCGCGTCAGAGGCTCAACCGGGTTGAGCGACAACGGGGAAGCCGACAGGAAGAGTCCTAGCCTTAGGAATTTTGGTACAGTGGCGAATTTCCCAGCATGCAGTTCCCAGCCCAAGAGACAGCATCCGCACGCATCCTCCCTTCGCGAAGACCGCGTCGACCGAATATCAGAAGCCGTTGAGTCCCCGTCGTGTTTGGCCCAGTTGGTCGTGTTAATCCAAGTAGGTCTGCGGGGGAGGGCGGGGAGGACCCTGCATCGACCGAGGTCAAGTGCGTTCAGGTTCGCTGAGGCGTCACCAGGGCAGGCCTGCATATACTATCTGGGGAATCTGTCGTGGCCTGCCAGGAAAAGGGATTTGTTTTGTCGTTGGTCAGTCAGAGAGTGTCGTTGCGTTTGCGGTTGCGCAGCTGGCAGAGCTTCTGGCGTTGGCGACGTCGGTTACCAAAGGGGCGTTGCAAGTCCAATCATGAATGCAGAGGATTTCTGAATCGCTACCTTACGTCTCCGTGTCAACAAATTTCAGGGACGCGAGGCGCGCAACTAAACCCGTGGACAGGAGCCCCGTCCGCTGTGTCCTTGCATAACGCTAAAATTTACGACACGGCTACATAGCTAATTGGGGCATGACCAGGGTCGGGCGAGAGAAGGAACGACAGCCTATTGGGCCTAGCCCGCCGAGCAGTGAGCTTCACGTGTCAAGTCACAATGCTGGGTATAGTGTACCGGTAATTGAATTACCATCGTAAGTAGGGAGTTTGACACTCGTCAGACCTTGACAGTACCCCACTTTTGGGGACTGCCAAGGCCTGTCAAGGTCTGGCAATGTCTTAAGTCGGCCCGCCAGGAACTCCACTGTCAGGGTCTAACGAGTGTCAAACTCCCTACTTACGATGGTACTGTACAGAGTACGTTATGTATTTCAATGTCCTGTATATACATTACGGTATTTCAGGGCTGTAGTGTACTAGGTAATAAGTGCAACACCAAGTTCGCGGTTCAGTTATTACATTTCCTCATCTCCCATTTCCCCTTTTCACGAGCTATTGAGATGATGCGAGCATTTCAATCCTTTCACTTAGAAGACTCGCGATCGAACCAAAATCGAGTCGATCCTCAAGACAACGCTATACGGCACCCACTAAGAACCAAAACAAGATCTGGATATTCTGGGCCGCTGTGTCTGATGTGACATCTATCAGTGTTGCACTTTGCCAACTAGATCCATGAAACCGTCCTGTCAGGACGATGGTCCCGCCGCAGCGAGGCCCAAGTCCTTTTCGACCAACTGACGGCAGATAGGGTGGTAGAACTCGCGGTTCGCCTCAAACGTCTTAACGGCGAGTTCGTGATCAACCTTGTTCAAGCTACGGAATAGGGGGCGGACAAATTTCATGCGCCCGACCTGCCCGAGTAACTCTGCCACAGCCGGGTAGGCGCTGCTATCTTTGGCAGCCATTGCGATTTGGAAGTATGCCGTCTTGAGTTCGGCGTTCTTAGAGCCCAAAAGACCGTATACCTTTCCAAGAAGTTGCTATGGTGGGGTAAGCGCAAGCAAACCAAAAGGCATATGAGGGGACTCTCTCCTGTCACCGACAAACTTACCGATTGCTCCGCCGTCAGGGGCTTTTCAGAATCCCGAACGGTATTCAGAAATACGAGTACCTGGTTGCCAGTCCACGAAGATATGTCTGACGGGTTGGGTGAGAAGTCCTTTTGCTTCCACTTCTCCGCTAGCTCGTAGCACGTATCGACAAGCGACGTGTTAAACTCGGGCTTCGGCGGTAGACCGGTGTTGAAGAAACGACCCTCCCAGTCAATCTCCGAGATTTTATCCTTCAGCCCTGCATATTCAGGGGCGCTAAAGAACTCGAGGAACGTGTCCTTGAACTCGTAAGAATCGAGCGACTTGTTTGCCCACTTGCCGAAGTAGTGGGGGATAAACTTGTCAAAGTTCTCCCTGCCGACGAGGCGATCGAGGTAGTAGATGAAGTGGAAGCCTTTCTCGTAGGGTACAGTGCTGAATGCGTCGTCTGGATCGATGCCTTTGTGGCTAATGCACAACTTTGTGAACTCGTGGTTCTCGCCATATTCCTCAATTGCTTCCTCTGAACAGTGGTGATCAGCCAAGGAGCGGTTGTAGACACAACGCTACTACTTACCAAGGTGGTTCCAGCCTATGATGGCGGAAAAGTCAAAGTAAGCATCATTTCCGTGAATAGAGGCCAGGATACGTCGTTCCAGGTACATTGTCCACCCCTCGTTCAACCAGCTGAGATACCCAGGGGTTAGTATTCTATGCAGGCAAACGAACGATCGCAACACCGCAGCGGCGCAGACAAGACTCACAAGTGTTCCCAGCTGCAACTCGTTACCAGGTTACCGCTCCAGCTATGGGCAAGCTCATGAGCTATGACATCGATGTTCTGCTTGTCGCCGCTGATGATGGTGGGTGTCGCAAAAGTAAAGATGGGGTTCTCCATGCCTGAGTATGTGTTAGCGACGCCTGGAGTAGAACTTATCAAGCTCAATCACCAACCTCCATACGGGAAGCTTGGCGGGAGCACAAGCACGTTGTACTCTCCCCATCTGTAGGGGAATACAATCTTCTCAGCGGCGTCCAAAAACTTGTCCATGTCATCCTTGAGTTCCCATTGTGACGCCTCCAGCTCCATCGGGCCCGTCGCGACACAAGAACGCTTGCCAATAGGGGCTGTGGCTATGTCACCGGACGCCAGCGCGAATAGGTATGAAGGGATTGGGACTTTTTGCTGGAACTTGTAGATCTTGTCTTCTCCTGCGTCCTCTGTAGAAGCCGGCAACGGCACGCCGCTGGCAATGACAACATGAGGGCTGGTTATGACAAAGTCATACGTGCTTTTGACATCTGGCGTGTCCTGGCAAGGAAATATAGAGCGCGCGTGGATGGCCTGGCACTGGCTGAACATAAAAGGGGCTTTCTTGTTGCTAGTTTGAGCCGGGGTGAGCCATTGGAGCGCGGTGCACTTCTCGGTGGTGGCCAGCTCAATCTCCAACTTGACCATTTCCCCTTTGGCAGCGCCATTGGGCACAGAGATATGGACCGGAGAGCCGTTGGGCCCGACGCGTTCCTTTACCTCCCATTCTGGCACGACCGAATTGAGTCTGATGGAGGACAGAGACAGGTAGCTGGAATCGAGGATGATTTCCTTGCTGGTCCTGTCCGTCTGCGACTCGAGCTCGAGAACCACAGACCCGCGCAGACACTTCTGCTTGAAGTCAACCTTGAGGTTGGCCGTGGTGTGCTTGGTGCGCCATTCGGCGTAGTTGGACAGTGTATTCGGGTCCCGGACAGGCGCCATTCTTGAGTTTGTTAGACCAAGCCAGCGACGTTGCGAATGTGCTGCAGCCGCAGCGTTCTTAGCAATTGAATTTGCTGTTTCTCGAGCAGACCTGGCCCTCCCAAGGCGAAAGAAACTCCACATTAGGACCCCACTTCCGCGCAGCAGTTGATGCCCGAGAGGTGCTCATTCCTTCTTCACGCCTTCCTCCTTCGTCGAAGGGTCAAGCAGCTCATCTGATAAGGCACACTGATAGGCCGGGGCGTGATTGGCTTTATCAGCCCGTGACAGATCACATGACATAGTTACAGGTAACGACTACCTAAATTACATAACGTTAAGTACCAGCTTAATTCCACCTCGGGTCATTGTTCACTTGTTCAACTGCTTCAGCTTTTCACAACTGAAGTTGAGCTGCCCATGTAAGCCATACCTTTCTCGATCACATTATGTTCGTCCGTCTGACCATTATTTCTTTTCGTTTCTCTCCTTCAAGCTCCTGACAGCAATGTTCTGGTTTTTCCAAGGGAAGTTTAGGGCCGATTGTTAACGTTAATCCCCGTGTTGATGCGGGTGTTGATGCGAGGTCCCGGCGATACGAAACATGTTTCACAGCGTCCCGAAGTCGGGTTCCTGATTTTCGATTGGCTGCCCAGCACCAGGCCGATGGTGACGGGCAACGGAATTGGATTGGCCGATGGCGTGCCAAGTTTCTCGAAGAAGCTGAAACTCACCTTCGTAGGTGTGCACTGCTTCTCCACGTAACTGCTATGTACTCATGTCAACCAGGTGTGTTGAAGTTCTTGGCATAGCAGTGGAATACTCAAATACGGGATCTCAAGGGCCCTGGCGCTAGTGTTTGTCTCCTGTGCCTCAACCCGGAGAGCGGCAAGGCGTCCATCTGGCGTCGTCAACGACGGACGGGATAATCACCGACCACACCCTGGACAGCACTGGAGGCTCAAGTCGGACTGCTTTTGCAACAGCTTGCTCTCAGCTTTACCACTGCCTCGCACGTGCTGGCCTGAATAGCGTGTTCATTGGACATCCAACTCTGTCGAGGGTGTTTGTTGCCGACCAAGTACCTGATCCTTCAACCCCAGACGCCGCCGCCGCAGACACGGCAGAGAGTGCCGCTTCTCCCGCGATTTTCAGACGACAAGTTACACATTCCTGTCAGCACGCCATAGGCAACATAAGACGGCCAAACAGACTGCATAGAAGGTATCGAGGAACGGCCGAAGCCCTTAGCTTAGGTCGGTTTCGTTGCAGGAGCGTCTGATGTCTCAGCTGCCGGATCAGCTCAGCTCGAAACAGTTTGCTCCTCCGAGGGCAATCTCCGTCCTTTACCAGGCATAGGCCGTCCCCAGGGCTTTGTTTGGGTAACAGGGCTTCGGTCACGGCAGTTCGACCATAAACGCGGGCGTCAATCTGTGAAACATCGCGGCTACGGCTACTGGGCTTTTGCGGCTGACCTTCTCACATGTGGTTGCTTGACAAATCCTGCTGGTTGGACCTCTCAAAGTTGACCGTGCTGCTTGTGTTCTGCATCAGCAAGTGTTCTCAGGGCAGCTTGGTCTCAAACCCTCTACACACAGGACTTCTAAGCGCCGGAACAAGCGTTCCATCATACACACTACGTAGGCTCCGCCTACACAGATTCTCATCGTCCACCTAATCCCACACTGGCACAGTCTCGACGTCTTTGGGGGAATTTGCCTAATGATAAACGCATTGGGCAAATTTTGAGCCGGAGATCCAGGCGGGACGGTCATCACGGCTGATGATGTCGAGTGCGGCGTACTCTGTATCCATCAATGCCCTTTCCCATCAAGGGGTTTGAGATCAAGGGCCTATTGTCGATAGAAACCCGCCGAGATAAACCATTGTTAAGATGGGTTAGCAGGCCCCCAGAGATGCTGGCAGACTCTAACATCAACTACCACAACCCCGCTCTGGTAACAGAACGTCGAACCAAACATTCAGAGCCCCGTGGCCGTGAAACATTGACGACTATATGCGTCTATGCTATCAGCGGATCATAACTCGGATCAAGTTCCGAACTCAGGTAGGGCCCCTGTGTGCAATTTCGGGCGTTTCTCTGTCTAGCTCATAGCGATGCATGATGAAACAGCCAAAGAGCACCGAAACCCGGACCACAGCCGGTTGACGAATAGCAGCAGCATTGTTAAAAGCCGGCACCGGGACTGGGCCTGCACTGCATCCCGGCGTCTGCAGCAGCCATTGCCTTTTCATCCCATCAATGCAATGCCGGCAGTCTTCATCCGGGGTGCGCTGCTATACGATATCTCATAAGATCGTCTTCCGACGAAGATAATATTAGTACAGTTGCCGTCAAGAAATGAACGGTGGAGATGACAAGCTCGTTTTTGTCTCTCGAAACCACCAAACGTTTGAAACAATAGGCCGGAGGGAATGGCGATCAATCCCAGGCCGTCCTAATACCTAACAATTAGTATTAGCTCGGCAAGCTCACCGCGAGCTTGGTTCAGCAAGATCCAACCTTGAATGGAGGCGTTGTCTCGAGAACCTTGCCCACTGCATTAGAGCGACTCCGGCGTTGCGGGTCATACGGCGCCAGGCAGACGGGATCTGGATCATACATCGCCTAGGTAGCGTTTGTAATACTACACCTCAGCACACGCGACAGTTACACATACGTACAGTACACGCAGAAAGGATAAACCAAGAACCTATGCTAACAACTTTTACAGCACACGCCTCAAGCCATCCTTTTCCGCTCGGACACTCCCAAAGATAAATTTATAGCATTTAGTTACCAAGGGCTTTAGTTCTTCACCGGCAGCGACGCTAATGTCTAAGGTACCTAGCTTGAACCATTGTAGGAAGCCGGCCCGCCCGCTGTGACCCTGGTGATGCACGTTCGGACGCCTGACGGGCGGAGTCGCCCCGTTTTGAAAACGTGGTGGCTTAGCAGATCACATAGTGTTGGCCAACGTATCGTACATAACACAGAGAGCAGTTAAGGGATTATCGACACATCACGAATTGTGCGCTTGATAGTAGCTCACATATGGATTGGCTCAGTTGGGCGTTTCTGGCATGAAATTCGAAGAATGTTTCTCTGCCGGGGCTTTTGGTGAAAATCATCCCGCAAACCCGGTCCCTGCCACCTTCCCCCCCTTAAACACTCACAGGGGGCCCCCAACAGCGGAGGGTTGCGATAGAAGCATGAAGAGAATGATTCTATGACCACAACACCAAGACATCAGTTGATTCTGACGCTATTTCGACCTGAGATCGAGATTCGAACGACTACTGCCGGCAGCGGAATTGAATCCATTGCGGGCTTGCAAAATAAGGTTTCCAGGACACGACTTGATCGATGGGAAAGTATGTTCAAGATCTCCATTTTTCCCCGGCTCTGAGGTTATTCCCCCGCATCCACTGGTGTCGCTGCGCCGCTCTGTCGGGCCGTTGCGAGGGATGGCATTCCTTTCGTTGGTCCCCCGTTTCCTTACCACGCGCTAACCAGTATACCGTAGTTGCACGAACCAACACATATGTACAGCCCATATGCAGCCTAACTCAACTGAGCAAGACGATGAGGAGAAAGAGGCAGTCCTGCAGTGTAAGCAGTCAAACATCACCTGTGCGCGAACTCCGGAACGCATACGCGCAAGCGAGGCCCAAAAGCCGGCGATATTTCTGGTGTCTGCGCCCTACTGATGCTTCTACGGTATGTAGTCTTCATAACGGCTGATGGATTGCTGCAGGTCCCGAGCTCTCGTCACTATCACGGTTACCGTCGTTGTCAGGACTTGCCTTGCCTTACATAGTTAGTACCTAACCGGAACCCAACACTGGATTGATCTCCCAACAAATAACGCCATCCCGCCATGGAGTATTGGGCAATGAAGGCGGTGAGAGCAATACCAGAAACTGCGTGATAGGTATGTTAATTACAGTCAAACCTGCAATTAGCGATCAGAGGATTAGCGATATCCTCGGATTAGCGATAGAAAATCGCGATCCATCGCTATTTGGATGGGATTTCGATATTCCTGGCTATAACGGTAAGGCGATTGAACTTCTGCTTAGTAATACATACAAACAGGGGTCACATTCCCAGTAATATCGTTATTTTCGAGTGGTCCTCGCCCATCCTCCCCCGCCAAAAGGCTCCTCCTGTTCTACCTCAAAGACCCTTATTTCCATCTTTTCTTACAACTATAGAGGCCTTACCATAGGCAGGCATGTTGGGTGTTGCGTAATAGGTCTAATACAGCTCTTTCCGCTATATTGTATACTGCTGGGAGCTTCATTCCTTCCATTCTGGGAAAATAGTGGGTCACCTAGGATTAGCGATAACCTCGGATTAGCGATCAACTTGGGCATGACAGACCCAATCGCTAATTGCAGGTTTGACTGTAACGAATTAATAAGCTAAGCTATGAGTCTATGGCCCAGGCCCTTGCCTATTCTCATCACAGTGACCCTCTTACACGATGTCCTATAATACGGCCTGCTATCGTCTAACCGTCACTTCCTGAGGAGAAGCTCCAACAAGCCAGAAACGATATCCCTCACCTTCCCCCACTATCGCTACAACCGTTTAACGTCAAAATCGTACGATGGTCAACAAATCTGGACAACGGACGGACTGCGCTACAATTTCGGCTTGTTCAGAAAGAGATCCAATATCCCGCAGCTAAGGGGGGCTTGCATCGCTCCCCGCTAACACACCAACTACACGCACAGGCTAGGGAATCCCATTTCATCCTTAGCTACACACCATCACTGTCAATCAACTACGAGTCTATGGAAATGGTATGTAGATGGCACGGGTCCTGGAGTAGTGTTAGAGACGGGAACCGCACGGGAAAGCTAAAGTGCTTGCATCGTTTCTTTTTTTGCTTGTTCAAGCTTGCCGTGGAGATGGCGCATGCATCGTGGGCTCCCTTCCCGCCTCGCCCGAGCGTCGCAATCGAGCGCCGAGCTATTTTCTCAATCAACATCGCTCACCTGGTGCCGTGGTGATCCCTTTGCGCGTTCCTGGTAATCTTTTTCCCGTTTGTGGGGGACGGGAGGGCAAGGGAGTTGCTACGAAGGTAGGTACTGCAGGTCCGTGTTTCGCAGGACTCTTGTTTCGGGGAGCAATTGGCGAATCAGAGGCGTTCGCTCGTCCAGGTGTTGAAACGAGCACTTGAGCATGCCTTGTCAGAGATAGGCTTCCTGTTGTTCCGTTTTCTCAACTTTGGGCAATGCGTTTCTCTCCAGCTTTGTGGCTTGTTTCTTGTGTCCTGCTGTTTCTCATGGATGCGCGGGGGTGGTGTTGGCTGTTTCTTTTCTTGTCCCCAACGACGCCTGGGGGAAAAGAAAAGCGAAGTGACAGAAACCTGCCGAGTCTGTATGCCGTCCTTCTGATAACGGGCTACACTAGTTAGAGTCCGTAGGCGGCACCTCTTTTGGGATTGTATAAGAATGACAGTCATTCGACTACATCTCGTTCGAGATACTCAACGGCCGAGGGCAGCACCGGTAGCTAACAGTATCTTACAAACTCAGCAATGCCGTTGAGCGTCAAGAAACGTTGATGGTGGGTGAGTTGTGCGCTCCGACCCTTTGGTATGGTGAACCGGTAAGAAGGCCCCTTGCCCTATAGCAGGTGACATAAGATCGAGATCCCTGGGGATCTCGGAGAGATCGCGGCTTTCTGAAGATCCACAACCAGCTTTTGAGCGTTGGGGTCCAGCTTGGACAAGCTTCGCTTACTGAGGACTCGAGGAGTTTTTGAGAATCGGGCAGATCCCCCCAAAGCTAAGGGCCTCAAGATACAGTACCGTTGTTGATCAATTACGAGATGCTGGTGACGGCGCGGCGATGCTTGCTAAAACAGAATCTGTGTCGAGCGTGATCGGTACTACATTGGGCTAATGCTGCAGCTTGTCGATTGCGTGCACATATGTAGGTAGGTGTAGTGGACAGCATGTAGTACGATGGCTGCATCTTGCATGCTGCAAATGCAGAGAGCGTTCGTCCCAACTTTGACGCATGTGGTTGATGGAGGCAGCTCAAGCACAGACCGTCGATACCGCGTTTAGCAAAGACGACCTACATGACCGGTGCTGTACAGTACATCGGTGATTGAAGGACCCTATGGGTTCCGTCCCTATAAAGCCTTAACCAAAACTCCTCTCAATGGGTTTCAACTGCCGCGCAGAGCGGCAGTTTCGGTCATCAAATCATCCTCAAGCTAAAGTTGACCATCATTGTGTTGAAGGGAACGAAATTCTGTTGTTGGTGTGCTGTATTGTCTGTACTGAACAGGACTGCGTGGTAACTTACCTTAGGTAAGCCGATGCTCCCGGACCTGAAGCCGGAAGTCTCTAGCTCGAAACAGTTGTCTCTTGCAGCGCGGTGGTAGTGGATGCAACATTGACATGCACGGGAATATACTAGGCAGTTTATCGTAGCAACAGCTGGCGGGCAAAACCGGGTGAGGGCCGTTGATCACATTACATGTTACAGCGTGCAAAATGGGTCGCTTAAAGAGTGCCAGGTCTTTGATGGTAAAATATCAACTTGTTTATAAGAGAAACGCCCATTCACACAGGTAATGTACATACTACCAGACAGTCACTTCAGTAGAAGTTGGCATGAACAACTGGATGATAAGCTTATTTGGATAGAATTGCACTTGACAGGGGTAAGTCCTAACTTCATCAGTTGTGACCTCGCTTGCGCTGGAGAAATCCACTGTCTCCGGGAAACCTAACCTTATTCATTATCTCTCCGAGGTCCTGACCTACTAACGTCGAACTAACGTTACCGAGGGCTTGGTCTTTCTCCTTTTCTTTTTGTGGAAAGGCTGTGCACCGTGATGTCGACTGGGACCCGGTAGCTTTGATTCTCGTCTGTAATACTCCGTACTAGAGTTACACGCGCATATACCTCCGTACGCCTGTTGGACAAAACCACCTCAAGCTGGAAGCAGTCAACTAAGGTACACATATGTAGTGTCCACCATGGACCAAACTGTCTAATATAGAACCTGGGCCTTCCGCACTCGATTTACTACGTAAAACGGAATCCAAGCCTGTCAATTCGTCACGAGGCAGCTACATGGAATGTGTGGTAGTACTACAGTGAGTTACTAGTAGTACCAGTCGCGGGTGCAGTGTCACTGTCTGTCGTACACAGTAGAGATATTTCTATACACTGTATATGTTGTAGTGCCCACTGCGTTGCGCTGTCTGAGTTGTGCTTTTCGTAATTAACACGGTATGTAATGTCTTTAGGCAACGACAAGCTTCAAGTTTTCCTTGAACGCAATGCCGGTACCAGTACGAACGGAGCTACAAACGTACCTAGGTACTCTGCCATCGACTTCAACAAGTACACAAGAATGAGAGATATGGATAATGAGGGGTTCGAGTAAGACTTGAAGATCAATCATAAGATTGATTACGTATCTCGTCCTTTTGCCACGAGGCTCATGTTCTGATATTCTGTCGCCTGAATCAGCCACTGACAGGGAAAGCTAACAAAGGTTCCTGGGCCGTTAGCCTGTAGCGCAAATGGCTGGATAGGGCTGGAAAAAAATCATTCGTTTCAAACAGAACGGGTCAAGAACAACGACCTTGCTATTTCCGTCAACGACAACCCTGTGCATACCAGCATCTTCTTTCCAGTAAACCGTCGCGCAAATTTGGGCAACTGAACGGTTGTGGGAGATTGCTATCTGAGATGGCAGCATCATGACCGTACATGTACACGACGAAAGATACACTCCACCGCCGTCGTCGTTGTCCGTCGAAATCGTCCAGATCGAGTGCTCGTGATGCATCAATGCGCGGAGCAAACCGCTGTGTCTGTGCGAGCCTATCAGTCCCCCAATCAGTTCCCACAGAATCCAACTGCAGATAATCATTGTCTGCAAGAGATATCGCATTGACCAACGCGATGTCACTCCTCTGGATCGCTGTGCTCGAGTTGGGATATCCACATATACAGCAATGCCCGCAATGCCAATCCCCAAAAGCACCGGGAGACTCAAGAGGGTATGGCTGCGGGTTGCCGTCACAGCACCTTGCGACGCTGTTGAAGATGTGCTCAGGCTGATCGTTAGTGAGTGCAGTGTTCTAGTGTTGCGACAGGAATTCTGATCGTCTACGGTCTATCCGCTCTCGAGCCTCTTGGTGGATTGCGGGGTTTGGCGGTTGATGCAGGGCCCTGCATCCCCAACCGCCCAGTGTCCTCTTTCTGCCGCGATCTGGGGTGACGCAAGACCTGTCGACGGGAGCTTTCACAGAAGCTCAGAAAGCATCAAGCTTGAACACAGAGTGGACCAGCACGTGTGACACTGTCAAATTCCCGTTGCGGATCGCCTCGCAAAGTCTGACCTTCAGGACGCTCCGACCCGGCCGTCTACTGGTAACAGACGTTCAGCTGGCTCAGCTGGCTTACCTGCATTTTACCGCACCGTATTCAAGTCATCTGAAGCCATAGCTGTGCGTCAACGAAGGTGCCGTTCAACGCCGCCTACAGCTCCTCAACTGGCAGTTATGTATACATACCAAGGTAAGCTATCAGCGTCCCTCCATTTAGCCTGACGGCACCCATTGGCCACGTGTGGGGGGCGGTTGAATCATACACTTCCTCCTTGACAGCGATGCCCCGATAGGGACTGGCTTGGATACGCCGCCAGCCCCGTCCTGCCCCGTGCTCTGTGGATGGGGCATCCATGATGTCCCCTTGCACGTCTTAGATCGGTACGTACCGGGCGACCAGGGTACCAGACAAGGTTCGGACTTGGCTCGAAGGGGCCAAAGCGGTTTCACTCGTCTCCTCTCTTGGGTCTTGTCACACCAGGTACCTGTCACCCTCCCAAGCTCTCTCTCAGGTCACCGAGTACTCTGCAACGCCTCCAGACAAGGCTGGACCTTCGAGTAACTTCCGCCACTTACACAAGGGCGAGGACCTGGGAGGACAAAGATCCCTTGTCTGGAGTTTCCTCTTCCTCCCGGCACCCTCGTGTCCGGGGCTCGCCCGGGGTGCCTTTGAAGAATCCCCCGAATGGGTCCGCGCAAACTTGTCAAAGCCAGGGGCATTCGACTCCCTGTTATCGCACACCCTGTTCGACAACTTTGACATGGACACTGTGCCCGTCCACCACAGGAACTTTGCAGAGCCATGTGCCTGCTTCTGACTCTCACACTTCCCTGTCATACAGGCCTCGATCTTTGCCCCCTGGTAAACAGGCCTCGAGCCTCTGAATCCATCTTGACCTGGCCTGCATACGGCAGCTATCCGGTTTGGGGCAAGTGGTTGACCTGGACTTACAACCCCTAGGTATATATCCTCACCACACCCACTAGCCTATGTATCGACCGGTCCTAGGCGAGTGACTCTATACATCTTACACAGACCCGGCCCTGTGTCCACACCAAATGGCTCACATAGCCAATTGCCTGGCGGATTCTGACCTTGAGGAGTTGCCTGTCAGCCTTTATTATATACCAAAGGCCCTCTCCCCACAGAATTCCGATGAGTCGGTATGCAACCACTTAAACATCCCAGCTCATGTCCCGTGTCTTGCTGCTGGTGAAGCTTACTCGTACCGTCATAGCTAGGTCGAGCGTCCCCCTCAGGAGAGAAGCCTTTTGCTTGGAGGATGCAGCAGCCGGAGAGAAAATACCAGCTCTTCCCAAGGGACAGGCAAGCGGGCGCTGCCACAGGGAAGGCACTGGATCCCGGGCAGGCGTTTGCTCACGCCCTGGGACAGAACGGCGAGAAAGGCGAGAAGGCTACTGTTGGAACAGGCTTGAGGATCCGAATCAAAGAGCACAACCTCATCCGCAGGCGGAAGATTAGCGTGCCGGACCTAGGGCCCATGACAACGGTGCAGGAAGTTGCTATGGACTCGCGTACGTTGAATCGTGGTATGCCGTTTCGTGCTGAACTTCCGTAGCTGACAGAAGCTAGCTACGATCCCTGGACGGCCGCCAGTTCATGAGCGTTCTATCAGTGCCCCTGGGAACTCGTGGAAACCGCATAATCTGGCCGACTACTCGTCATCAGCAAAGCCACTAAATGAGGCTCGACAGCCACTGTCCCCAAAGAGCCTGACCCCGCTTGTGATTCCTCCTACTAACTCGGCCGTCCCCCGCCTGACACGGCAAATGTCGCTCACCCGACTCCGGTCCTGCGGCACGCCTGTCGAGGCCCCCATCCGTTCTGCGAGGACCGACGACTCTCCCCATTCACGCACACCGTTCACGCCGCTTTCTGCCGCGTTAACGACGCCCAGATCAGCAGCAACCTCGGCCATGACCGCTTCGACGTTACCGACCCCCGTATCGGCCCCTATCGAGACGCGGCAATCACCCAAACCATGGGAGAGACCAGCAAACTACGCCGTCCCTGATACACCCAAGGATTGTAGTCCCGAACCCTCTGTCTCGCCCATGTCGGAGGACAATGAACCTACTCCTGGCGTCGCCCTTGGGCACAGGAGACACCAATCGGAGTCCGGAAGTATCATGGAAAGAGGGCGGCCGCGGAAGCGATCCGACGTAGTCGGCGCGTCTCCCTCGCGGCGGGCCGAATCGAAGAGAAGCAAGAGCTCGGAAAGGCGAGCATTCGTGCAACTACCCAAGGGTTGGAAAGCAACAGAGGTGGTAAACATGCTGAGCCAGTCAGAGGTGGTTGAATTGCAAAAGCAGGCTCTTCAGCAGGCTGCCCGCTTTGAAGTCTTGAGGAAAGAAGACGTCGACAATCTTTCACGGGTATGCATTCTTGGTATTCCAACCACTATTGGCAGACTGGGCTAATTTGTTCCCTCAGGAACTCCGTCAACTCGATGAGCGAACCGAATATCTCCGACGCACCTACACCTCGCTCAGGGCAGGGAGGCGAAATCTGCACACTCGCATTTGCCAGTACCTCCGCTCTCCACGCACGGCCAAGTTCAGCCCCGACTCTATGTTGAAGCAGGAGGAAGCTCTTGCGGAGCTGGATGCCTCAATAGACGAGTGGGTCAACAAACTGGAGCAGGCCGAGAATCGCCGAACACGGGTCCGGCAAAAGCTTCTCGAGCATGTCGCTGCCGCGGCGACTCTGACTTCGCCAGTCGGCGGTGGTGTCATCGGCGTCAGCGAGACCCTGCAGCAAGCCATGGGCACTCGCCCACTTAATGCCGGCAACATATCAACGCCGCCTCGGAGCCCGACGAAGACGGCTTTCAACCAAATTCACTCTTCTGCCTCTCCTTCCCCACAGCGGGTGGTCGCCCAGGTTCCATCCACCATCATCGAGCAACCTCTCTTTGAAGAGGCAGCCTCCACAGATGGGAAGGAAGCAGAACCTGCAACGTCGCTGCGTCGTGCCGAAACCATCCGAGTTTACGCCGACAACGACGTGTACACTCTTCTAGCCGACGTGGAGAACGCCATCAACAAAATGGGTGGTCGCGAGTCGCCCGCCAAGGAGGAATTTGGCCCAGAGATGGAGCGGAAAAAGCTTCACCGCGCCATGAGCCACGATGTGTTGAGAGGCTTGCCCCCTAGGAAGCCAGTACCGATATCCAAGCTGGAGGAGAAGCAGTCTTGCTCTTCGTTGTGCTCGGCTCCGGCCTCGACACCTCCGGCTGCCAACAACTCGACAGAGGAGATCTACCTTACCAGCGCCGTCTTCAAGCCGGAGTGACGGTTATAGTTAAGACTGTCCGATACTGTGCCACATTCATCTCTGAGAGATGCTTTCTACATACACACTCTCTCTTCCTCGGTTTATTCTACCTTCTTACTATTACGGTTTTTATTGTCATTACGATCATGCACGATCATTTACACCATCATAATGATGCCACGGCCGACTGCATACTATCCTTTTGCATTATTACTTCCTTTGATACCCCATTCTTGTCATTCCTTCGTTCATTCTTGGACCCAACCGGCATTCATCTCGCCAGATTATTCGATGGTTTCCACGTGCAGTGGGAACCCATCATAACTTGTTCATCTCTTATTTTATTATACTTTTATTTTAAACCCTTTTCTCTTTCACCGTCTTATTTTCTTGGGCATTGTACGTTAAGTTTATTAGCATACCCAAGCCCGGTCCTGGCGTTGGCGGCAGGGGCGAGGCAGGCAAATGCACGGAGGCAAACTGCACTTTCGGTTTTGTCAAAAAGGGGGAGGGAAACAATGCACATACCCACCACACACACACATACTAGTACGCTATCATGTTGCCACGGCCGATTCAACAAAACACCATGTGATATCCCGGAGGCGTGAATGGAATGAAATGGAAGGGAAGGGAAGGGGGAAAAAGGGGACAAGTGGTCCTGTAGATAGGAATGCCTTACCGCCTTATGTCCATACGACGCCCAATGATCATTGAGATCTTTCTAGCTTTGCCCATTGAGTCTTGTCTCTATGCATGATGAATGATCGATTTTGCTGATGATTATGTATTGCTTACGTTACCTCGCGCTTGCTTTTTGCTGTGTCAATTGGAGCGGTCCGGTCTGGCGTAACCAAGCGTTTGTTGAATCCGACGGCTTTCAGGGGTTTGTTGTGTCCAGAGACGGGACGGGGAGGTCTACGGGGGCGGCGGCTTGCGACGAATCCTCGTGTTACCTCCCTAGCCCGCAAAAGTTCCTACGGTTATGCGTCAATGGTATCCGTAAATAAAGGTACCTTACTGTGCCTCGCTCGGGCAATGGGTGGGTGTCTTTGTGTAACAACCATTTTGTATAACAACGTGGTGTTGTGCAACTGACGAGTTCGGAGTCGTCCCGTATGTCCTCAAACAGACAGTGCCGTAGGGCTGAGGCCCGGAGCTTGTTTGTTAGAGAGGTTAGCTAGTACTCACGGAGGTACAAACCGTGACTCGGACTTCTCGCATGTCTTCCGCAGCTTCCTAGTTGCAGCTGAATACCTAGGTACAAGAAAAGAGTGTCCCAGTCCTCCATCAAAGGTCACTGGTTGCCAGCAACCATGTAGCCGTTCCCGGTGAGCGGCCGGCCGGTTCCCATCGACCGACGATGTGGCCGTGGCCCGGGCCGTTACCGAGGGGGACGGGACCGTCAACCGGGACGGACTCCGACACTAGCGAGCAGTGCCAGCAGATAAGTTGTGCAAGTCTGCAGTTTCACGGTGCATTGGGCCTGTTGGGTATCTTGCTGCACTACAGCAACGTAAGGGTCCCCGTTCGTGTCCGGTACGGTTGTGCGGCATTCGGGGGGCCTTATGTCCGGTAGCCGTCGTGGGGGCGCCGAGGTGATGGAGCGGTCAGCCCAGGTCCGCGTCCGGCCCGGGTGTGGAAGACGGTGCCGCAGGTTCGGCGGACACAGTCACACAGGGACGTACATGCCGGAAACACCTCCTTTCCGTTGCGCCCGGTCGTCCGGGGCGCTCGGTCATTCCTCCCGGTCATTCCTCCTCCCCGGCCCCCATTTCCATTTCCAGCTCCCGCGCCAACCTGTATTCCGTAAGCCTGCCCGTATCCATAAGCCACGCAAGAACCCTCCTCCAGTTCCAGGCACCCTGCTCCCGTAACAGGAGGCTGAGATCCCGATGCGTACGCAGTAACTACCTCGGCCAGGTTCTAGGCTGAGGAACGGGGGGTGCCGCGCACCATACGACTCCCATGTGCTCCACTATTTCCGGGCACTCCCCGTAGCTGCAATGCGGTGTAGCAAGGCCGGGAACATGCCGGTGGAACAGGAAGCTCCGTAGGCCAATGGCCCCTGTACGGGCCTGTACGAGCAGTGAGCTCTCAGCTTTCGTCAGCTCCTGGAACTTCCAGAGGCCCCGGTCCGTAAAGAGGAGCTTGGGGGGTCCCTCGTCAGCGAATCGCCGAGGCCTGTCCCGCGCCTGAGCCTTCCAGTGGGTCTCCTACATAGCCCGTACCGCCGCTTCTATGGGCCGGTCCCGAGGCGGTCCTGCCCTTCGGTTCCTGCGTACGCGGGCCGGGCGCGGGGTAGGGAACCCCCCCTTGCGCCTAGCAGTAACCACTGCGTAACTGTCTCCCCAGCTTCGTCGGTTTCCGTGGGTGCCTGGGCCCCTTGAGCGGGCCTTGCGTCTCGCCCTCTTCTTTACCGTCACCGGGCATACCGCCTGTACAGCCGGTGGCACGCCTTCTGTATGATCTCACGGGAGGTATCCTCGGCGCTTGCGGGCCCTGCCCTGTGCGTAGGTAACGTCGGACGGTCCAGCCAGTCTTCGAAGTCAGCCAAGCGCTTGTTGAAGTAGAGGTCCAACGGTGGAACCCACGCCTCGGTCTCCAAGTTCCGGACCCGCGTGGCCTTGTAGGCGCCCGTTACCACCCGCAGGCTGCGTGACTGGGCAAGTATAGCATATGAACCATGGGAATTGCAGGTCCGAGGGACCTTGCAGTTCCAACACTCTTTCCTCGGGAGCTGCACATAACGCAATGGTTCACGTCCATGTCGCCGTCACGGTGCGTCACAATTGCAAGGTCAAACAGCTCAGGTTACGTGTCCGAGCCACGGACCTGAGTTGGAAAAGTCGCGCAAAGACTTTCCACGTGTTGTATACTGCAGGCATTCGGTCTGTTCCCGAAACCTGAATGCAGAGCCCGGGCTCGATCACTGCCGCGGAGGGGTGAGGTTCAGGGGCGAACCTCGGATGGAGCAGAGGGCCCGAGATGTCACGGCAGGCAGGACTGTTCACCTGCGTCCTGTTGGAAAGTATAGCGTATGAACCACGGGAACCCAATTGCAGGTCCCAAGCAATGGTTCACGTCCATGTGCGTCACAGCTTGCGCATAGGCGAAGTACCTAAGGAATTAAACTTCAACTTGCCTGTAATAGAGTATAGCTAAGTTTCAGGTCCTATTGTCTAGTTTCTATAAACTTTAAGTGTATAGTATATAGCATGGCCTAAGTTAGATGTGCTAAGTAGGTAGGTAGTCTAGAATAGTAGACTCGTCACGATGCCTTAGCTTGCAACGCTAGGGCTAAGGGAACAGCCTCGAGACAGCCAAAAGTAGTCATCGTGCCCTTATCACGACATCATGGCTCCTAAACACGTGAAGATGGTGGCGGTGAGATCAACACGATTTTGCGTCCACAAGAGCTGCACCAGTACCACAATATGTGTCATGCGCGACGCCAGCTGAAGCTCATGGCCGATCCGGCTCCGGTTCGGTCCCCGAATGGGTCCGAGGAATAGTGACGACATCGCCGACAGCTGTAGGCAGTGCGGCAATGGCTCCGACTCGACACAACGGCGAAAGGGGTAATGACGGCTCACATGTTACCGGATCCGGACCTTGACGAGGTCCGGGGCAAAGGAATAATAGCCATAGTAGGCTATAGAGGCCTGTAGCTCGTCAGGCAATATAGGCGTGTCCTAGGCAGCCAAAGCTTATTGAAGGTTGCTGAACAAGATTCTCCGGACTAGACGACGTAGAAGATCCCGCTTAGCGTCTGTGGGCACTGGTCACGGGCTCACTGGGTACGGGAACGGCTGCATGGATCGACGGGCATTAAGATGCCCCAACACCGGAGTAAGATGCCCCCAACACCGGAGCAATCGGCGAAGACGTGGTCGAGCAGTGCCTTGCGTGCGGCAAAGCTTACCTAGCACTGCTAACATGTGCGAGGCCCTGTTACCCCGAGGCCCTGTTACCCCGAGGCTCGCGCTAGGAATCCGCACAGAGATATAGCACCATCTTGGCGATCAGAAGAGCGCTCATTGATAAAGAGTACCGTATATTCTTGGGAAATTGAGTTGACCGTACTGCAAGTATTGAGCCTAGCAACCAATCCCAGCCTTACTCTACCGGTATCCTACCTGTCTCAACTTCTGATGCGATGTTGAAGCAAGCGGTTTGAGGTGAGCGAGATACAGGCTAGATGCATAGCTAAGTCCGAGGCCTGCAGTAGGGTCAACTCAATTTCCCAAGAATATACAGCAGTATATCGATTGTAGTGTCGTTAGCCAAGTTGGTGCCAGCAGGAGCTCCTACAAGTATAGGTCCATCTCCAGGTTCCTTCTTCCCGCTCAGGAGAGTCGACTATCTCCAGAAGCAACCAAGGTGACCATCACAGAGTTATACTTACCTCTTAGACTGGGCTCACTGACACTGCCGTCAACACGACTTAGGGCACGCTCGAAATTCGAAGCCACAACCGTGCCAGCAAACAACCCGCTCGCTTCACTCAACGGTTTGCCGATCCACAACACAATGGAACCGGTATTCAGACCCGTGTCGCCTGTCCATAGGAAAACCGGGAATCGCCATCGCCGTCGCTTGGCCGGACCGAGGACACGGATCCTTCCTGGACTCCAGGTAAGAAAATACAAATATTGAAAGTGTTAATAACAGATTTAGTGGATACTGATGATAATAAATAGAGGATTGGGAATCGCCGTCACCCTCACTTAGCCGGTCCAACAACGCGGATCCCCCACACATTGCGCCAAGGCGGGATTGCATTCGCCGCGCGAGACGGGAGTATGAGCAGAGAGGGGTGAACGATCCGGCGCTCCTGGAGGACGTCAACAGACAGATCGCCGAGTTCCACCGCGACGCGACGGGAGGAAAGTTCTCCCGGAACAAGGCGTTGCGCAGACTAAAAACAAAGCTGCAGCGCGCCGTCGAGGAACGGAGAAACAGCCCGCCCGGCCACCAACTCACGTCAGCGCTTCCAACGCGCGCTGAAATCTTGGCCTCTCGGTTCTGCCACCCGAGGGGCTTGGAGAACCCGGGGGTCGCTACAATGCTGGAAGAACTCGGGTTGCGTTCCTACCTTTCTTTCGCGCCGCTCCCAGGATCGGCCCCTCTGTCACCGCCTGTCGCTGCCGCCAACAATGTTGACAATCCAGGAGAACGGATGGCAAGCGCAGGTGGACGAGCTTCGTGAGGCGTTGCCAGGGATTGTCGAGGACATGGTCGGCGACAAGATCGCGCCGCTTCTTCAGTCGATGGAGCAGTTGAAGCAGCTAGTTCAAGACGCGATCGCCACCAGGCCCCCGGCAAGCGTACCGGAGCCCCCACCACGCGCCTTAGAGCCGCAGCCACACGCCCAGCAGTCGCAACCACGCGCATCGGAGCCCCCGGCAAGCGCACCGGAGCCGGAGCCACGCGCACCAGAGCCGGAGCCACGCGCACCAGAGCCGGGGCCAAGGGGACCAGAGCCCCAGCCAGCCGCGGATCCGGTGCCCATAGTCGCAGCTCCAGTGCCCTTAGCCGCAGCTCCAGGGCACGTGGCCGCGGCTTCGGTCCCGTTGGCTGCAGCTCCGGTGCCCATGGTCGCGACTCCGGAGCACGTGGTCGCGACACCGGGGCGCTTGGCAGAAGCTCGGGTGAACGTGGCACGGGCTGCGGTGCGCTTACTGGAGCTGCGGCCAAGGGGACCGGAGCCGGGGGCAAGGGGACCACTGGCCCCACCAGGCTCTCCAGAGTCGCTGCCTGGCACCCTCGGCAAGCATAAATCGCCGGACCAGTCTGGTCCGCCGGGCAAAAAGAGGGCTAGCTGTTGTTCAGCTCCAAGGACAGGGCGAGCAAGCTTGCTGCCTTGTTTAAGGACTGAGCAATAGCCGGCAAACCCGGACGGCGACGCTCACTGACGATCGCTGGGAGGCTCTGGCACGATGGGTCTGTGGATTCGGGATGGGATTGGCCGTGACGCTCACTGTACGACCGCTGGGAGGCTCTGGAACGACGGGTCAGTGGATTCGGGATGGATTGGCCTGACCTGGCTCTGGCAATGGGGCGATGGGTATCTTTGTATAATAACCGTCCATATGAAATGGGATATTGTGCCCTTGGCGAATTCGGACCATATGTTCTCAACTGGACAGTGCCGGTAGGGCCGAGGCCCAGCGTTTGTTGGCTGGAACCAACTGGAAGTTTGTGCATATATTGTTTGCTTTTCTTTTGAGGAGCTTGCAACTTGCCGGTTTATTGCTCCGGTGTCGTGTTTGATAGCGTCAGCAGCTGATGTTTGTAGCCTTCGGACTCAATTAGGCGGTGGTTTGTCGCTCGGTCACAGGGGTAAAAAAACTTGAGGATCTAGTATCTTACCCCTTCTCCGTTTTCAATACCCTTTACATCCCCTTCGAGCGAGGTGACACTCTTCATATTAACGAAATATGTGTGTGTGCCATTCCGTAAGCGGTCCGGGTACTGTACGTTAATCATTAGATAACCATCGGTTGTAAACATAAGGACAGGACATACAACATCATTTAAATTGTCACGACTCTTGTTCTCAAAGGCCTTCATTTCAGTACTGCGTCCGAGATGACAAGCCACGCCGATTCGTGTCTACATAACAGCGACCCAGCTGGAGTCGCAAACACCCTAGCAATGGATAATCAGGCTTTGAATCCCTGGTTTCCTGAGTACTGAATATCGCTCGCCAGCAGCTCATGTGATTAGCGCGGGTTCAACGGTTCGACAAGCAATGCGCAGCAGTCAAGCCCGGTCAAGCCAGCTCAAGCGCTGGGAATATTGACTTGGGTTGCTGGGTCTTGTCTTCAAAATCCTCGATTGGATCACTGGTGTAGTTAGGCAGGGCTCGAATATCTACCCGGCCGTCGCCAGCCCGCTTTCTGGGCCGGCCTCTCTGCCGTTTTGTTAACCCAATTCCAAGGCCGGCTTTTTTGGCGACTCGCGAATCTGAACGGCGACCGACAAAGAGCTTGGGAGGGGCAAAGCGGAAGTGGTCTACTTGTGCAGATGCTTCGCTAACCCCAAACTTAGAACGAGGTGGAACGACTGCCATTGAAGTTGTCGTCGAGGCATCAGCGTCCGAACTAAGTCCGCGACTCTCCACATCATGTGCAGATATCGAGCCAGTAGCACACGACACATCGGTCGAAGACAGGGGCACCGGACCAATGCTGTGGTCTGCGTTCACCTCAAGGCTCGGAGCTTGGCAAATCCCGTCCGAGCTATCCAACATGGGCGGTAAGTCCGTTCCGGCGGGCGAGTTGCTGGGGGCAACTTGCATGCTTGCAGAATTGTCGTTGGGTAGTCGGCCTCCAGTGGAATCAGATGTTGTTTCGTCATCATAGGCGTACAAACTGCCGGCTGTCGCAAGGTTACTGTGATGCTGGGAGTCTGGTTTCTCATCCGAGTAAGTTGAAGAATCGGATGGCCTCAAAAGTCGTGCGGCGTCCTGCCTGGCCTCCTCAAAGGCTGCTTTTTCAAGCTCATCGCTCGCCTGATCCCCAAAGAGAAATGTTTTCCACGCCTCGTCTGGGTCATCACTCTCTGAGGCGACGTCTGTTTGTTGAGCAGCCAATGGTGGATGTGTGGGTGAGCCCGTGACAGAGACGCACTCGGGAGATCCCAGTTTATCACTGCTGACACCTACACTTCCTTGCTCTGAAGGCTGAATGCTGCTCGGCAATTTGCCTTCATTCTGGGCATCACCCTCCCCCATCCTCACCACCGTATTCTCTTCTTGGTTCCCCGAATTTTGAAACTGCCTGTCGTCATCCGCGGCCAGCACGCTTGAAGAGCCAAATGATGGCAGACGGGGCAACGGCGAGCCGAAGTCCTCGAGCCGACGGAGTCTGGCAAGGAGTTCATCAAGCTGCTTTAGCATTTCCGATGAGTCGCTTGAACTGGGTGGTTGGCTGCCAAGTCGTGATTCATCAGGGCTCCCGTCCTCCAACGAAAGTCCGTCTATGGTAAGAGACTGGACGGCATCTCGCCCAGGTGGAGGCATCTCACTGACTCCGGGACTAATTTTGTATTCGAATGATTCCTGACTTCCCTCAACCGCGACATGGCTGCTGATGGCGCTCCGAGGTTCTTCGAGCCAATCTCGCCACTTGCGGTTCTCGATTCTCTCTGAGGGTGGCACAGGGGAAACGATGCGTCCAACCTGTGCTACGGCGCTACCAGTATTCTGGGAATCGAAGCCCTCAAAAAGAAAAAGAGCACCCGGGACTGGGCGTGCTGCAACTGGATGAGACAACAGGGGTAAAGAAGTGGCCAAGAGGCGGCCTTCGGCATCGCTCGAAATCCGCCAATATGGCTGGGTTCGGTCACTCCGATCACTTGACGGTTCTTTTACTGGCTCTGAAGACCGTGATCCCTTCCGACCTGGGCGGTTGACTCCTCCACCCGACTTGCGGGCCGAATGTGCGGCGATGGACTTGCTGAGGCTCGAGCTATCCCCAGGTCGTTTCTCTTGGCTCCCGATCCGAATCTTCACCTCATCACGTCGGAGGGGATATGCAGTAGTGTGCTGCCTCCGCTTCGAGGCCCTCTGCTCGGCAGCCGTAAGATGAAGCGGCCTCTTCTTAGCCGCATGAGCGTGTGCGGTCACGCTTGAAGCTAGGCTCTGGCCCTCTGACGCAGGAATTGAACGCTTCATAGCAGGGCTCGGCACGGTGTCGCGAAGAGTCCCCTAGTCCTTCTTCGCGAGCAACCTCTGCCTCATCTGCTCCAGCGCCTTCTCGTCATATTCTACAGTCGGGGCAGCGGCTCCCAGGCCGCCCGACCGTTCCTGAAAAAAGCGACTGATGGTAGGCAAAGGACTGTCATCCTGCGGGTCTGCGGTTTTAGACCTCTTCCTGTCTGACACCACTCTCGGCCGGCTAGGCGCGCGTGATGCGCGGTGAGCGGTGGAAGAGTTAGACCTGTTAGATTTGTTGGAGACATGAGAAGGCCGAGACGATGGAGAGCTCGACTGTTGCAAATACGAGATAGGAGGGGGTCCGTTTTCGGCGAGGGCCTTCAGCTCTGCTGCGCGGGCACGAGCACGAGCAAAATACTCCTTCTGACGCTGGCGGGCTGGGTTTACTTTCCTCAGCCTGCCCCGATTGGCACGGTAGAGGTTTCCCTCAGTCCAGTTCATGTCGAGAATGGCGCTTTCCACTTCATGCCATTTGTGGCAGTCTGTTGCAGGAAGAAAAAAGCTGAGTTGTCAATTGCATCACCGAATATGATAGAAGGAGCCTGCCAAAGCAAATCTACCTCCCCTAGCAGCCTGGGTAGACATCTGTTGCTCTTGCCCGAATGTGATCTGGTGTCCTCAACTACTGTGGATTGTGGAAGGCATGATGAACCATGGCGTCGTCCGTCCCCCTCTTTAAAGTCTAGACGTTTTTTTACCGTGATGTATCCGTATCATTCAGGAATTTACATACATACATACAATACAGGAAAGGACCCACTAAATATTACAGTAAGTCTCCAGCTCCAGGTTCAACAGCAACTGTAGCGTAGGCAACCCACTGAAAGCCCCGCACTGATCTCCGAACGTCGGTTGCGGGAGACTGGCTCTCATCATCGGAGTAATTACGGCTTTGGTAAACCCTCCATCTCCGCATGTCAAGGTCTCCGATATGCGAAGCACAACAGCGTGGAGGACGGCCATCCGGGTTTTCTCTTACTCCATAGCACGACCTTCCTGCCGTCTCCCTGCCGGGGGAACACAAGCACTTGCACCCTCGCTGCTCCTGCTCCGGACAATGGCGTCATCCACACCCTCCCCACTCCTCAAGCAGCCCGTCAAGCTGGCATGTGTGCAGCTTGCCACGGGGCCAGATAAAGCCGCAAACCTCTCGCGCGCCGCCGACAAGGTTCGCGAGGCGGCCTCGTCCGGCGCCAAAATCGTCGTGCTCCCAGAGTGTTTCAACTCGCCCTACGGATGCGCCCACTTCCCCCAGTATGCGGAGCCGCTGCTCCCCTCGCCGCCAAGCCCGGAGCAGTCCCCGTCCTTCCACGCGCTGTCCGCCATGGCGCGCGACAACGGCGTCTACCTGATAGGCGGTTCCATCCCGGAGCTTTACACCGCGCCGTCTACCGCTGCAAACGGCAAGGAAGAAGAAGAAACCAAAACCTACTTCAACACCTCGCTCATCTTCTCCCCTTCTGGCTCGCTGCTCGCGACGCACCGCAAGGTCCACCTCTTCGACATCGACATTCCCGGGGGCATCACCTTCAAGGAATCCGACGTGCTCTCGCCAGGCAACAAGCTGACGGTGGTGGACCTGCCCGAGTACGGGCGGATATCCGTGGCCATCTGCTACGACGTGCGCTTCCCCGAGCTGGCCATGATCGCCGCGCGCAAGGGCTGCTTCGCGCTCGTCTACCCGGGCGCCTTTAACCTGACCACGGGCCCGCTGCACTGGCGCCTGCTGGGCCAGGCGCGCGCCGTCGACAACCAGGTCTATGTGGCCCTTTGCAGTCCTGCGAGGGACATGAGTGCCGACTACCACGCCTGGGGCCACAGCATGGTGGTGGATCCCATGGCCAAAGTGCTCGTCGAGGCCGAAGAGACTGAGACCATTGTCACGGCTGACCTGGACGGGGACATGATCGAGGCGGCAAGGAAGGGGATTCCCCTAAGGGATCAGAGACGGTTTGATGTGTATCCTGATGTGAGCCAGGGAAAGGCTCGTTATGAGGAGTAGGAGCTGGCGCGGGCTTGCGGTAAGATCGTGGACGCGACTTGCTGTTGGATCGAAGACGCGGCCCCCGGGAATTGACTCATCTCCGGGCCGGATTCAGGAGCATCGCCGTCTCTTGGATACTCTCCGGGCTGTGACATTCCTGTTTGGCGGGGTAGTGCTTTGTAACAGTCGGAATGGTAGAGAACCTCCTTGACCAGTCGATTGTGTACCTAATTCCTCCGATCGATCTTCCAAATCGGTTGGGGACCCGCCTTAGCTTACTCAAAGCTCAGCTGGGACATACCAAGTTGGCGGGGAGAGGTATCCCTTCGCAGCGAGGCCACCCAACTTGATACCTGAAATTCGCCAGTTGAGGGCTCAGATATGGGTTGGGGAGACTGGAACTGAGTTGTCGTGCCTGAGGTGACTCGCGACGGAGAAATTGTCGCTGGTCTCAGCGGACCGCTCAAGGTGCGATGAGTTGGGTTAACTTCACAATGACTTGGACTGGTACCTGAATCGACGACTAGGAGCCGGGGCATAGATATTTGTAGATTGTAGTTGATGCCGTCTCAATTCCTTTGGGCCATTGTTCGGTGTGTCTAGGAATTTGGTCTATTTCAGTATCCAAGCATATGTTGAGATACCAAAGGGCCTGATGCAATTCCGACCCCCTTTTGGCGTAGAGTAGCTAGTCTACCCACTCTAATAACAGCGCCTCTCGGACTCGAACCGATTCTTGCTGCACTCCTTTTTGTCTTAAGCGCCTCGGCCATCGGTGTGAGGACTCCTACGTGTCCTCGAGCACCAAACCGACTGCCATCACTGCACAACTGCTTCATTGCAGAGCCTTCTGAGCAAAGGTGGGGAGGATGAAGGCGGCCTTGTGGATTTCCGAGTTGTAGTACCTGCACAGCTCGCCCTCCTGCTCCTTGGTCCACGACCGGACGGGAACCTTGACGTTGCGGTTGGGATCCTTGCAGCAGACCATGAATCCAATTTGGCCCGAGGGGTAAGTCGGGATGGTTGTATAAGCGTACTCAGCCACCGGGAAGATCTCGCTGCAGTCCTTCTTAAGCTTGGTGATCAGCGGCAGGTGGAGCCATTGATTCTCAGCTGCGTCCCCAAAGTTAGCACGTCTAGATCGAACCAAGGGTGGAATCAAGAGCACCAAAACAGAGAAAAAGACGAATTTTTTTTTTCATCGTCAATTAGACGATCGAGAAGAGGCATAAATCCAGAAACTCGGTAGGCAGGAAACAAGGGGAGGAGGAGGGATTCTCTCGCGAAGTGAAAGCCGAGACGAACTACCACTTGGCAGCCTCCTGAGAGACAACACAGAGTTGGATCAGGCAAGAAAATGCCCGACCAAAGAACAAAAGAAATTTCCTCCCAGGCGTCTCGGACTTTCTAGGATAAAGGAGACGTACAACCTTGGGTGGTAATAACGCCGCCCTCGCGGAGGGCATCGTGAAGAAGCTGGAAGTAGGGCTTCTGGAACAGAGACTCGGCCGGGCCCTCCGGGTCTGACGAATCCGTGATGATGACGTCAAAAGCATTCTTGTACTCGTCGAGAAACTTGAAGCCGTCTCCCACGTGGACCTTCACCTTGGGGTGGTTGAAGCCGGCAGACATGTGCGGGAGGTACTGTTTAGAGAGGCGGATGACAGCCTGCGCTGCTGTTAGCTGTCGCCGCAGGCCGGTATTGATCTTGCCGACCAACCTCATCAATGTCGCAGAGGATGGCCTCCTCTACACAGTCGTGCTTGACAACCTCACGGAGAACACCACCGTCACCGCCGCCAATGACGAGCACTTTCTTTGGGTTGGGATGCGAGTTCATGGCCAGGTGGGTGATCATCTCCTGGTATGAGAACTCGTCACGCTCGGTGCACTGGATGACATTATCCAGAACAAGCACATTGCCGTAGTCGGTGGACTCGAAGATCAGGACATCCTGATACTTGCTCTTCTCATGGTGCAGGACCTTCTTGACCTTCAAAGTCATGGCCTGGCCTAACGGGCGAGATGATTAACCGTGGATTCATACTGAGCCGAGGGGTGGCTCGATAGGGTTCGGTATGCTGACTTACCAGGCCACATGTCGGAGATCTCGCGGAACCATCCATCTGCACACCCACGTACAGTTGCTCGGTCAGCAAGGCTCTCGGATCACAGACGATACAGAGAAGGCAGGTGAGCTACGTGAGCACGGCACCACTCGGAACCGGCCCGGTTGAAGCGACTAGGGTACACGAATTCCGCGGCTGTCACGCCTCAGCCGCTGCTTCTGTGAGGCACAAAATATTGGCTGATGGCATGCTGCGGCAGAGCGTCCCAACGTAACTCGCAAATATCCTGCCGCCAGACTCGCAATTGCGAGATTTTACCGGGCGCCGACCACTGTTTGATTAGACCGTGGAGAGGTTTGTACCGGTCCTGGGTCAGGGCAGGGGATTTGGGACATGGCGGGGTAAAGGTTTGTTGTGCCTGTCGATTCCCACCATCGCGAGGACGTAAAGGTGTGAGGTAGACCGCGAACATGACATACCTTTGATGGTCGCGTGCGTAATCTCACCCATTTTTCGGAATTGGCTGGAGCTCGGTAGTTTAAATAAGATAGCACCGGCAAATTGACGCGGCTGGGAGAAGAGACGCTTGGAGAGAAGCAGAGCCAACTTGATGAGTTGAACAGTGAGGTCGTGGCGGGGTAGAGAGATGCGGCTGCCGTTTTTGTCAGAATTTTTTTTGGCACTGGCTGAAGCTCGGTTTCCTCAAGAATCGGATTTTCCAGTATGAGCGAATAAAAGCGTTGTACTTCGTAACGGGACCAGAGTTTGGAACCAATAACCTTGAATGCCCCGATATTGTGGAGAGCCTGATGCGTGAAGCGCTGAAAAAGTGAGGGTTTGCTAGCCACAGATTGGGTTATTAGACGCAAGAAGCCGTGCCTCTAAGTTACAGAACATCATGAGGGGCGGTGTATTGCCGCTGCACATCTTGCTTATGGATGACAACCCAACTGCGTCCGAATTGGGTAGTTCATATATCATATGTGAGAGAGAAGGCCGCTCTACCTAGCCCTTGCCGCCGTACCGAGCCCGCTCCGCATTCCGAGACATGTTGTAAACCCGCGAACCCGAAAACTCGCCGACCCGGCAACCCGGTTGCGGGGCTACTCTAGTTAGCTTTCCGAGGCCGAGTACGGGACGATACGTATGCTGTGGGCGCGCCGCGGAGCTGAACCGAGCTCGAGTGACCAGACCCGGAAAGAGAACGGAACCGAGGGGTAAACGTCAGCAATTGAGCTTCTGTGCGCGTTGAGAGCGGCTCGAGCCGAGCCATCTCCATACCGGGGATGGCCAAGATTGGCACTTGTCAGATCTTACATATCAATACCGAGACATACCCTTGACTTCAAGGAAACACCATAGAGAAAAAGGCTTGGTCTTCCTGCTAGGACTGATTCGGAGGAAGTACGTTCACGCGAAGCTGGCTGGTTGGATATAAGGTAAGGACCTTGAGAAGGAAAGCTGAGTGTAGCTCGAGTGCGGTTACATACAAATATCTAACTTGGTGATACTGCAGCATGAACTCGCCTGAAACAAACTATCGATAACGTGTTCTTATTATGCTGCTAAGTCGTCTAGTGTGCAGAGCTAACGGCGTCCACACTATACAGGGTATTTCTTTTGCTGCATCTTTCCATGGAATGATTGGGTGTTCGATGCTAAAGACGTTCTGTGTCGGGAAAAGAGGTTCGTGCCGGAGCGGGAACCAAATGAACATGTTGTGCACCATAACTCCACTAACCGAAAGTTCGCGATAGTGGGACCCACTTGAGGGAAGCTGTGTTGATCAGTACCGGTTTGGTAAGAATACCCGCCTCATACCGGCAGGGTCAGAGAACCCGTTGGTCTCGGCCTGCTGGACATTGCAGGCCGCGAAACATGGCCTTGTTACCCCCACTGCGGTCCCATAGTGAAAAAGAAAAAGAGAAAACGAAAAAAGGGGAGGGTAAAAGAGAAGGCGACGCGACAAGCCGCAACTTTCTCCCATTTACTTCACATGAAGTTAGAGGTATCATACACACACACTTACAAGGACCGTACAGGCCAAAGCAACTCAGTTTTACACCACTGGGACTGAGAACAGTGACGTGAAACTGTCTTACGGCAGAATCCCGACAGTCTGGGGTTCGCTCGTGTGGCGTTGAGACCTGGAAGAAATATGGGGCGAACTCAACTGCACTAGGCGGAATCTGGAGACAGGCGTATCCGTGCTCTGCCACTGCTCCCCTCGCACGTTCACACCGGGTAGGGTCCGCGATTGGCCCGTAACTAGTGTACACTATATGTAGGTAGACATATATAAAGTTAGGGGAAGGGACCCGCCAACTCTTCATGAGATCTTCGAAGACAAGCAAGAGCAATAAGGGTGCACCTCAGTCCTGCTGAAACTACATACACGCGTAGGGAGTGCACGCTGCACTTGCTGTTCGAAAGAAGGTCGTCGGCAGGTCCCTATACCTTAGTCAAAGTGCTGTACGAAGTAAGTAAAATATACATAGTAGTAGTCTGGAAATAAGGGAGGCGAAAACTTCCAGGTTTGCGAATCTCAATCCAACACATTGTGTAAAACTCTGGCAGTTGCAAAACCTCACAAAATGGCATCCTCCTGCCACATCAATCAACTATAGTTTACCACCTAGCCTGTGTAGCCGGCCCGGTTACAGATGTCGGGGTCCGAATCCTGTCTCAAGATTCAATTCCCTACACGTGTATGCCCTGTGTCCACTTCAGCAATTTTCCGGCTTATATGTATGTAACCAAGAGACCCTTTTTATTAGTTGCGATCGACCGTTAGCACCGGGTGCTCGGGAGAATCTAGCGCTTGCCCTAATTCAACGCCAACCAGCGCCATTCCACGCCCTTCATCAGCGGTGGAAGAACGCCATGCACAGGCGGATCTGAGAGCAGATATGCAATGCAGGCAGACCCCTGTTGAGGTCCACCACCTTCTTGGCCCACCTACTGCAGAGTAAGGTAACTGCAGGAGTCAAGGGCTCAGAGGCAAGAGCCCCCTAGCATGGTTCCCTCCTAACGATGGGTCGATGCTGCTGTAGGCGAATTAATTAATGTCCATCGGCGTTGCTCTGCGCCGCTGGGCCACCGTTCTCGTCTCTCTTGAATTTCTGGTTGCCTTTCCACCCGTACTTTGCCGCCTTACTACGTACGAGTCCAGGTGCTTCGATGCCGACTCTCTCGCCGTGCCTCGCCGCCAACTTTACCCATCAAGAACCAGCTGCATTCTCTTACCTATGCTGTTGACCCCTCCGTCTCCCGAATTCTCCGGAACCCTTTCATCAACTGCCTCAGCCATTTAAGACGACAGTATCCCGACCGAAGCCGTCAGCTGTCAGCAGCAGAAGAGGGAGGATAAAGTCTAACGCTGGTTTCAGCATCTGCATCAATCGGCCGACACCTCATTTTAGAAAGGAAGCACAAACCATCGACGAGATCGAGTAGTTAGGTGTTTCAAGCGACCTTAGCTCATCTGGTGGCGGAGCCGCCTTACACCCCTCCACACGGTAGCTCCGCACCCGGGCAATAGACGACGTCAGCCACGGTCTGCCGCCAAATTTTGGCGTTTGTCAATAGCTGCTTCCGAGAAGCGCCGCCGCCATGTGTTTCGGGGGCCGTGACAAGCAGAGCGATGAGGGCGCTGCCCGCTCGCGCGAGCTAGACAAAATCATCCGCGCTGACGAGAAGCGCATGGCCAAAGAAGTGAAGCTGCTTCTATTGGGTACGAAACCCGCCTTGACACCAATGGCTCCGAGAACGCCACAGCTGACTTCGCGATTGGACAGGCGCCGGCGAGTCCGGAAAATCGACGGTGCTGAAGCAGATGAAGCTTATCTATGCGCAAGGATTCAGCAAAAATGAGAAACTCGAGTGGAAGCCCGTTGTGTTCGCAAATATCGTTCAAGCGTTCCGCCTGATCTATGACGCTATGAACGAGCTCGACATCAAGTTTGAGAACCCCGAGAACGAGGCAAGCACTGCTGCCCACGCCAAGAGCTGGTGCCCCGGGACTTTACTGACCGAATCTGGCACAACAGAAAAACATGGCTCACATCATGGTCGACCACGAGGTAGGGGCACATGATCCCCTACCCGAGGACTTTCTGGAGCCCATCCAGAAGCTGTGGGTCGATGAGGGTGTTAAGAAAGCCATTGCCAAGGGCAACGAATACGCGTTGCACGACAACTTGGATTAGTAAGTATAGCTAACGCGCCTTTGGATAAGGAGGAGTTGGCTAGAGCTGACCGACCTCCAAAGCTTCTGCTCAGATTTGGAGCGTCTCTGGGACAAGAACTACGTACCCACAGACCAGGATCTTCTGCGGTCAAGATTAAGAACCACAGGTATCACTGAGACTATCTTCGACCTAGGCCAGCTCACATACCGTATGTTCGATGTCGGTGGTCAGCGGTCTGAACGGAAAAAGTGGATCCACTGCTTTGAGAACGTTAACTGTTTGTTGTTCCTGGTGGCGATCTCTGGATACGACCAGTGCCTCGTGGAGGACAAGGATGGAGTATGTGTCACCTCCTGTTGATGCTGCAGAGGGACTAACGTTTGGATCCAGAACCAAATGAATGAAGCCCTGATGCTATGGGAATCGATCGCAAACTCGCACTGGTTCACCAAATCGGCGCTCATTCTCTTCCTCAACAAGATGGATCTCTTCAAGGAGAAGATCGCAAAGAGCCCCATAACAGCCCACGGCTTCACCGACTACCATGGACCGGCAGACGACTGGAAGCAAGCCAGCAATTATTTCATGAACAAGTTCCGGGCGCTGAACCGGAACCCAGAGAAGGAGATCTATGGCCATTTCACCAATGCCACCGATACAAACCTGCTCAAGATCACCATGGGCTCCGTGCAGGACATGATTATCCAGAGGAACCTGAAGCAGCTTATTCTGTAAGGGGCGATACCTACACCACTCAACCCCTTGATTTTTTTCCTTCCCCTTGGGATCGTTCGCGCCGACCTTCGCTCCTCGACACTGAAAAGCAGCCGAGGTGTGAAGTGCAGGCGAGGTCGCAACAGCTGTCCAACCTCCATTTCTGTTCAACCATCATTGTTTTGACCCCTATCACACAAGATTAGAAGTGACCTAACACCGGTGGCTTCTGATTTAGGGTCTGATGAATGTGCGATCCCGGGTTCTTCAAGCATCCACCACACGGCCGAGTGGCAATGTCTGTCTTTACACCTTCTAGCCATCATTGGCACGTTGGGTCTTCTTTCGCTGTATATATTGGCGGGTGGGCCTATATTCCTGCTACCTAATTGTCTATATCTTGAGCTACTGGATGGATAAGCGTGCAACGCCCGACCGACGATCCTGTCATGCCGTCTCGCGCAAAGTCATTCTCAGGACATTGCTTGATCGAAACTAAGGGTTCGTTCAGACGATGAAACCTCACCTGGTCATCAGGTACGCTGAGCATTGAACCAGATGCTTGATTCTTATTGCTTCGGGAGGGGGGGGGATATCCCCAAGGGATGCGTGGAGACAAGTCCAGGGCGGAAAGATGTTTTCTGCCTGAAGTTATGGGTTAGAGAAGCGAGACGCTGTGTTTCCTAGGGCGAGTTGGTTCGCTGGATGGATGGCATTCCCTTCTGCTTGCCCCAACACCAGGCGTATCCCGTCTTGGTGTGTAGTGTATGAGAAATGACGATGGATTCTTTCGCATCGGGTGGGATGAGTGTTCGTGCCGGGTACTACACTGCATGGGCTACTACTGGAGTGGGGTTGGTTTTTTTTACGGCAAAGATCTCGCGGTATGCTTTGATGAGCTGCCTATTGCGTGGGAGGGAGAAGCTGAGCCAGCAAGAAAATTCTATCTCATCAACCTGTCAGATTCAACCCTTATCAGAACCTTTCTGCGTGTGAGTTTTCGACGTGTCATGGCAAATGTCTTCTGCCAAAAGCGTTTTTTGTTTTACAGTCAGGAAGGGCTTTTGAACGCGTTTCACTCCAAGCTTCTTGTTCTACACGTGTAATCTCAAGGGCCATATGGATATGTATTGAGGATGTCGTAAGACGGAAGGCAGTTGGTCGTTGGCCCCCTCAACTCCACTCCGATCCGCGTCTTGGCCAGAGCCGTTTGCGGGGCCTTTGCAGTTGGGGAGGCAGAGGAGCTCCTATCATCATTTGATAGGAGCTACTCATGTCTTCGGTACTGTATGTATGTCCTACAGAATGATTGTGGCCAATTAAGGCCTTTTTCTTGACTTGAACTAACGCCAACTACTGCACGAGTTTCTTCGGTACTTCAGGCAGCCATGCCATGTGCGGGCTCGGGCGGGTGTTAAAGGATCGGGATGGCGCGCGCCTCGCCTCCATGTGCCATATGGCTACCACGTGGCGGGAGCGGATGCAGGACGTTAGTGTCTCCGTAGTGCGGAGTATAAATGCATGTTGTAGAAACAGTAGACAAGTGTGTTAGGGTTGTCGCTGTTCCTCTCTCTCAAGTTTCAAGCCAGTCTTTATAGTGGTATGTTTTGCTCCGTCTCAATATGAAAGCTCCTCAACCGTGGTTTTATACCGAACAACGTAGTGTTCGTAACACGGCCAACCATGATTAACCCAGAATTCTGTCACCTGTTGGAGGACAGTGCTTGGTGTGTGGGTGGCATCTCCAGATGCATTGGCACTTGTTCGAAAATAACGCCAGATTGGGTTAGCGCGGTGGTTGAATAACGAACCTCCGACCGAATCCCCGCAGCAACGGCACAGCAACGCGCCGATGTCAGCTGTTGTTGACATGGTGGTTCGGCCCCAAGTTGAATTCAAGCGAATGTATCAAGTATCAATATGATGATTATCGGCCGTTCTGTTGTGTTTCAGAGACTTTAGCCAGACGGCAGACATCGCATCGCACGTTCAGTCAGAATAGGAAACTAGAGTAGTCGCGCCTTCTCTTGTATGTAGGATATTCTTGCCGCGCTCCTCCTCTCATCAAGTAACTTGTGCGATCTTCCGGTGCAACTGATTTGACCATAGCACTAACATATCTGTAGGTACTAGTACCTAACTCTTTGGGTGTACCTACTGTGGGACCATGTCATAAAACATCTCGATATCACTAGAACAATGGCAGCAGAAGCCGCTGAAAAGACCACCTTCATCGACAATGACAACCCCTCATCTGCCGCTCCGGACACAGCAGCAGCTACTAAGCAAAGTCAACAATCATGGATTACTCAACGCTTCCCCTTTCTCCGGACCAAGCGGGGCATTGCGATTACCGTCGCCGTGATCCTCGTCATCATCGGTGGCGGCTTGGCCGGTCTGGCTGCACTGCCGAAGCACAGGGGAGGGGGCGCTGCAGCTGGGGAGGAGGATGGTGCCGGTGACAGACCGGGGGCTACCATTGACGATACATACTTTTACGGGCAATCGCCGCCCGTGTATCCCTCGCGTGAGTGCTGAATTCGTTCATTCCGCTCTCTTCGAAATGTACTGTACTACGTCTGGATGAGCAAGACTGACCATGGCAACCATAGCGAACATGACCGGCTCCGGCTCTTGGACCGAGGCGTTTCTCAAGGCAAAGGAGCTGGTCGGGCAGATGACGTTGGCTGAGAAGGTTTGTGATTTTGTGCTGCTTCCTCCTCTACTGCCCCTATTTTTTCTCACAAATAGACAGGTCAATTTGACCGGTGGTGTCAGCTCCAACACCAGTTGCAACGGCTTTCTCCCGGCTGTGCCCCGCCTCGGTTTTCCCGGTATGTGTCTGAGCGACGCGGGTAACGGGCTCCGCGGCACCGACTTTGTCAGTTCCTGGCCGAGCGGCATCCATGTCGGCGCCAGCTGGAACAAGGCGCTTGCTCGCCGGCGAGGGACCGGCATGGGAGGGGAGTTTAGGACGAAGGGGGTAAATGTACTGCTTGGGCCGGTTGTGGGGCCGGCGGGCCGTGTGGTGCTGAGCGGGAGGAACTGGGAAGGTGAGGTTGGTTTGAGAGTTTGTCGAGGAGATATGTTGACTGACGCGAGCAGGTTTCTCGAGCGACCCCTATTTATCAGGGGTTCTAGTCTCTGAGACAGTCTCGGCTGTGCAGGCTGTTGGAGTGATCACTAGCACAAAGGCAGGTTTTCTAGGTACTAGCATCTCTGGGGCATTGCTGACCTCGCCTTGCAGCATTATGTTGCCAATGAACAAGAGACGAATCGAATGCCCTCGGGCGATACCGAATCGGTGTCGTCAAATATCGACGACAGGACAATGCACGAGCTCTACTTGTGGTAGGTTTACAGCAGCCTCATTTGCTGCCTACGCCTTCATCTGACAACAGCCAGGGCGTTTCAAGATGCAGTCCGCGCCGGCAGCGGCAACATCATGTGTTCGTATAACCGGCTCAACAACTCGTATGGCTGTGCCAACAGCAAGGCGCTCAATGGCCTCCTCAAGACCGAGCTGGGGTTCCAGGGCTGGGTTGTCAGCGACTGGGGCGCGCAGCACGCGGGAGTTGCCACAGCGCTGGCAGGCATGGACGTGGTCATGCCTACCGGCAATGCTCTCTGGGGATCGCACCTTGCTGATGCGGTCAACAACGGCTCCGTTCCCGAGAGCCGTTTGGATGACATGGTAACAAGGCAAGGCTCATTTCCTTCGCCTCCTTCCCGCCTCTTTCGGCTAACAGACGCCAGGACCATTGCCTCATGGTATCAGATGCGCCAAGATCAGGATTTCCCTAGACCGGGTGTGGGCATGGCTATGGACCTCACAGGACCTCATGAGGTGATTGATGCGAGGAACTCTTCTTCTCGATCGACCCTGTTTGATGGCGCGGTTGAAGGCCATGTTCTTGTCAAGAACATACGGAACGCATTGCCTCTTCAAAGCCCCAAAATGCTCTCCATATTCGGCTACTCGGCGAAAAACCCAGACAAGACCAACCCGAGCGGCGGCCTCTCGCCATGGCTGTTTGGTGCCGACTCGTTCAACTGGACAGAATTCGGCGCCGGGTTCTTAGGTTGGTCCGGGGATGTCGGAAAGACGGCCATCGCCTTCAACGGGACAATCTACTCAGGGGGCGGTTCCGGGGCCACCCCAAAATCAACAGTCATTTCCCCCTTCGATGTCCTTACCCAACAAGCCTACGACGACGGCACCGCTCTCTTCTGGGATTTCGAGAGCGGCACCCCAGCCGTCAACCCCATGTCCTCCGCCTGTCTCGTGTTTGGCAACGCCTACGCGACCGAAGGGGCGGACCGGCCCAGCCTCAGGGACGACTACACCGACGGTCTGATCAAGCACGTCGCCGACCGCTGCAACAACACGGTCGTCATCTTCCACAACGCCGGCATCCGCCTAGTCGACCAGTTCATCGACCACCCCAACGTAACAGCCGTCATGCTTGCCCACCTTCCCGGCGAAGCCTCCGGCCGCGCCCTCGTCTCGCTCCTGTACGGCCGCTCCAACCCGTCAGGCAAGCTCCCCTACACAGTCGCCCGCAACGAGTCGGACTATGCCGTGCTCGGGCCGGACTTGCCGCCCGAGCCCGAGGGGGGTGACATGTTCGGCTCGTTCCCGCAGAGCAATTTCACCGAGGGCGTGTTCGTCGACTACAGGCACTTTGACGCGAACAACATCACCCCCAGGTACCCGTTCGGGTTCGGGCTGAGCTATACCACCTTCAACTACAGCAACCTATCGGTGCAGAAGGCGGAAGACCAGAGCTTGAACTTTGACGAGTACCCCACGGGCGCGGTGGTCCAAGGCGGGCAGGCGGATCTGTGGGACGTGCTGGTCAACGTCTCGGCCGACGTGACCAACACGGGGCCGGTGGACGGGGCCGAGGTTGCGCAGCTGTATGTGGGCATTCCGGCCGAGGGCGCGCCGGTGCGGCAGCTGAGAGGGTTTGAGAAACCGTTTTTGAATTCGTCGAGCACCCAGACAGTGAGGTTCGGCTTGACGAGGAGGGACTTGAGTGTGTGGGATGTGGTGGTGCAGAGGTGGAGGTTGGTTAGGGGGGAGTATACGATTGAGGTTGGCGGGAGTAGCAGGGATTTGCCCCTTGTTGGGAGGGTTACCATTTGATCCTAAGGGGTCCTATGGTTGGATCAAGGTGTTGGGGTTGGTTTGACTTCTACTGAAGATGCTTGGATGGTGTTTAACGGAGCGGGATATAATGGCATGAGACGTGGAGGAGTTAAGGGAGCGGTGGCAACGCTGAATGAGCAAACATTCGCCTTGCGGGAGGATGAATGGATTTTTGACATTACAGCATCTGGACTTTGTAATAGCTTTTTGGAGATACCTATATGCATATCAACTCAATTGCTTAATGCTTATGCATACCCAGGTCGACTGGTCCTACACCCCTTCAAGGGCCTTTCCCAAGGCGACTAAATCTAATAGCAATGTCCCATGGGCCTGGGCGAGATATACACCCGGCGCGGCGACTTTACCCGGCCATGTTGTGCCCGCGGGACAGCGGGCTCAATGGGCTTGGCCATGTCGGAGTTTGCTGGTTCGGCTGAACAGCCGGAACGACGTGTAATTTGGAGCCCACCGAGGGCGGCTGCATGCTTAGCAACTCTCATCAGTCTTTCTCAGGCCCTGAAGAGAGGGTGAGTTCATCTAATTTAGGTGAGGAGGAAGGGTAGACCGTCTCGTCCCGCGGCCATGGCGCTGGACGTAGGAGGAGATATCAAAAGGGGCACACCTCCCCGCTGAAGCACTCGACGCAGGTCCCATTGTGTCAAACTCATCCGCCAACAAACTCGCTCTTGCCCACCATGCACACCCCAACCCTCCTCCTGCGAACGGCCCTCGCCGCCCTCATCACCCTGCACACCTTCCCCGGCAGCAGCCAACTGCACAAACTCGCGCAGCAAGCAGGTCTCCTCTACTTTGGCGCCGCCACCGACACGCCGGGCCAGCGCGAGCGGGCGCCATACCCGCAGTCGTACGCGCAGTACGACGCCATCCTGGCCGACCCGGACGAGTTTGGCCAGACGACGCCGACCAACGGGCAAAAGTGGTTGTTTACCGAACCCTCCCCGGGCGTCTTCAACTTCACCCAGGGCGACTACGTGGCCGAGCGCGTCGCGGATGGCGGCAAAAAGAAACTGCTCCGCTGCCACGCCGCCGTGTGGCATAACCAGCTCGCGCCCTGGGTGATGATGGACGGGAATGCAACCGTTACGTGGACGAAGGAGAGTCTGGCTGAGGCGGTGCAGAGGCATGTGAGTGGCGTCGTGGGGTATTATAAGGGGAAGTGTTATGCCTGGGATGTGGTTAATGAGGCGCTTGATGAGGATGGGACCTACCGAAGGAGTTTGTTCTATGAGGTGCTTGGGGAGGAGTATTTGAAGCTGGCGTTCGGCGCGGCGGCTGAGGCGGATCCGGCTGCTAAGCTGTACTACAACGATTACGGCATTGAGAGGCCCGGGTCGAACAAGACGGCGGGTGTTAAGAGGCTGGTAAGGATGCTTAAGGATGCGGGCCTGCGTGTGGATGGTATTGGGATGCAGGCGCATTTGCATGCGGATAACCACCCGTCCAAGGACGACCTGCTGCAGACTATGAAGGGGTACGCGGAGCTGGTGGACGAGGTGGCTTTTACTGAGCTGGATGTGAGGATCAGGCTGCCTGTTGATGAGACCAAGCTGGCGATGCAAAAGGAGTGTTACCAAAAGGTGGTGGCGGCGTGCGTCGAGACGGAGAAGTGCGTGGGGATTACCGTCTGGGACTTTTATGACCCCTTCAGCTGGGTGCCTGATGTCTTCCCGGGCTATGGCGCGTCGCTGCTGTGGTTTGAGGACTTCAGCAAGCACCCGGCCTACGATGGCATGGTGGAGACGTTTAAGAGCCTGATTGCTGCGAATGGAACGGCGACGAAACGGAAGGTGTAAGGGGGTGAAAGTTGAGAGCCTAGGCTATCTGTTAGTGCAGCGAGAATTTCACAGCCAAAATTCATCCTCCCGACTACACCTCTTAACAGAGCCTTATTAAAGGGACTTAGATATGCTGGTGGCCGAATTGGGAAGTGGGAAGTGGACTTGAAAAACGCACTCCCCAAGCAGTGACTCAAAATCAAACCAAATCCAATTCATTGCTTAGTACTTGGATGTTCAGATTCATCAACCTACAGCTTCTGTCCATTGCCTTACTCTGCCAATTCTTGAATACTACCTCCAGTCCAGCCGGCCCTGACTCGAAAGAGTCGAAACCAGCTCCGGTCCGGGCACCACACGCACGCTCCGCTCATGAGCCGTCACCCTGACCCCCCTCCTCCACATCAAATCCTCGAAGCGGGTTTAGCTCAGTTGGGAGAGCGTCAGACTGAAGTCAAACTTTGGGAAAGTCAATCTGAAGGTCGTGTGTTCGATCCACACAAACCGCATCGTTCGCTTTTTGCTTCTTGCTGCAGTGGGATCCATAGGACTCAGATGCGGTGGTGGAGTCGAGGTGGAACAACGGCTCTGCAGGTTGGCGGTTGGGGTTGTGCCCTTATATCATCGAAGTGTTTCTCAATTGATGAAGGTGTTGGATTATAAGAGCCGGAAGCTCTTGATCGTGGATCTCGAACAAGAGTTGTTACTAGAATAGATTCGCCGCGGGAGGAGTTGTATGTTGCTTAGTTAACTGCTCTATCGCATAGATCTATCTCCCTGAGTCAGCCCCTGACTGCCAAAACAGACAAACATACAAACAAAAAAAGAAATCTGCTGCAACTGCATACAGTCCCTATTCAACCCGCAATCGTCTTCTCGGATACGGGGAGTCGAACCCCGGGCTGTTGAGAGCAACTCAGAGCCGCGAAAGCCATGAGAGCCAACCATGTTACCGCTCCACCATACCCGATCTGTTAGGTGTGTATAGCCTCCAACAGGGGATTACCTGCTGGCAAGTGCCGAAAGCATTTTCACATCTTGTCTTCAAGAAACTTTGCTTCTATTCTGAGTGAAGTCTCCGCTGGCTTCCGAAAACAAGCATCGCGAACAACGACTCATCAACTAACAAGTCCCTACATGGGTGTATGGTCTAGTGGTATGATTTCTGTTTTGCAAAGCCTTGGCTGCCTCTGCATATACAGACGGTCCCGCGTTCGATCCGCGGTACATCCAGAAGTTTGGCATTATCCTTTTGCTAGTTGAGTCTTTTTGGTGTTTTTGTGTTCTTGTCTATTCTAGCTAGCCCATTTCAAAAGCAATGCTGAAGAATCTGTTCTCCAAGTGTTAGTAACTCTTTGCAACTGCCAGTGCTTACAACTGAGTCTTGGAGATAACCTAGCTGCTAGGGTTCAATAACATCAGTCCTGCCTTAGAGGGAATTGGACCATAATCAATTGTCCCCCTTACATGCGATTCTCAGTAATAATAAGAGGTGCATACAATTGAAACCAGTCGTTTAGATCTCAATTTGTACCCTACATGCAGTTAATAAGCTTATATTTTTGACCTCAACTGCATCTCAAATGCCCGGCTAGCTCAATCGGTAGAGCGTGAGACTCTTAAGCTAGGGTTCTCCGGCATCTCAAGGTTGTGGGTTCGACCCCCACGTCGGGCTCAATTCCCGTGCGAGTTGAGAGTTGGCTTCTTTTTTGGTTTCTTTCCCCCTAGTTTCACCTGTCTGTTCTCTTTCACCCTTTTCTCTTCGGTTTTCCTGTCCATTGCCGGCTCTTCCACTCCGCCAGTCATCCTCTGTATGTCTTCGCTTATTGGTTTTACTAAGTTAGAGCCTTGCCTCGGGGTATTGTAAACATGCAGAGAGAAAGGGGCTGTTGGTTTAGTATGCTAGTTCACTATCATCCCGCCGATCGTCGTGGATGTAATATTCGGTTGATTTTAACTCTGTCAAGTCATTTACAATGTCCTGATGCAACAAATCAAGAATCCGCCCGGCTTAATGACCCGTCCACTCTTCTGATGAACCACTTCTAGTCGTAAATCGGACATCTGGTTCTATGCCGTCTATCTTTTTGAGCATATTTGAGACTACTTTGGCAAGCTTGCCTTGCCAAAGATGTTACAGCTGACGCTATGTGTCTACTTCTACTACTACCGATGAGAAGGATCACTCGCAAAGTTGTGTATGCTTTTGAGGCGAGTTAGCTGCCGAGTACATTAACTGGAGAGGGTAGGGACCATACCTGATATCTTCGCGAATCTCCGGGCTCAGCTGTGGAAGGCGCTTTTCCTCGCCGTTGAGCCCGCCCTGGTCCCTGAGCTCCAAGTTGAAGGAGCCGTCCGCGAGCGTACGTTTCCCCACGTTGACGGCACCGCTGTTCCCAACCGCGGTCTGCGTCCCCGCCTCTTCCGCAATCTTTCTCTTCTTGCCCCGAACCTCGTTCAGGTGCTCAAAGTAACCTTCCGGTACTTCGGTCTTGTACTTTCCGCAGAAAACGCCGACCTCGAAGTCAGTAACCTTGCCTGCAGGTGCCGCCTCCATGCACGCCGCTTTCAAATCGTCAAGGTCCTGGTAGATGACGTCGTCGGCATTGATGTGTTTGGCAATGTCTTGCCTCGTCTTCTCGTGCGCGATCAACTCCTGGGGGGTTGCGAGGTCGATGCCATACTACCCAGAGGTTAGCGAGGCTGTTGGACCGATGGGGGAGGCAGGATTTACTAACAATATGAGGATGCTTGATCGGGGGAGCACAGCTTGCGAATATTACCTTGCGTGCTCCCGCTTCGCGCGCCATGCTCACAATCTCCCTGCTTGTGGTTCCGCGAACAATCGAGTCATCGACAAGGCAGACAACGCGCCCATTGAACTCGGACTCCATGGCACTCAGCTTTCTCCTCACACTCTTCTGCCGCGCCTTCTGGCCGGGCAGGATGAAGGTCCGGTACACGTAGCGATTTTTGATGAAGCCGTTGGAAAACGGCTTGCCGAGGCGCTCTGACACGACGGCGGCCGCTGTGTTGCTGGTTTCGGGAACCGGGATGATAACATCAATTTCCTTGATTCCCTCCTCGCCCAGAACCTCCCTGATCTTGTCGGCCAGCTTGACGCCCATGTTTTGTCTGCTGGTATTGACAGAGATACCGTCCATTACCGTGTCCGGCCTGGCAAAGTATACATACTCAAAGATATCGGGCGAGTATGTCTTGACCTCAGTGACCTGGTGAAACTGCGGCTTTCCCCCCTTCTGGATGAAAACGGCCTGGCCGGGCAGGATGTCCTGAAAATTCCGGAAGCCCAGCTGCCGGAGGGCAATACTCTCCGACGCAAGCATGTAGTCGGTTCCGCCTTCGACCGTAGTGGACGGCCGGCTTCCCATGATGAGCGGGCGGATCCCGAATGAATCGCGGAAGGCCAAGATGCCGAAGCCGGCAACCATGGCAGTGACGGCCCATGCCCCCTGGCACCTCTGATATGTCTGCGTCAAGGCGCTGAAAATGTCATCGACATTGACCCGCGCCTTGCCGGTCTCGTTCAGCGCATTGGCGAAGACATTGAGCATCACTTCGCTGTCAGAGTCTGTGTTCACATGGCGGTGAGCTTCTTTGTCGAGGAAGCTGCGCAGGTCGGGGGCGTTGATCAGGTTGCCATTGTGCGCGAAGCAGAGGCCGTACGGTGAATTGACGTAGAAAGGCTGGCTCTCGGCACTCTTTGAGGGGAAAGATGTCAGTCAATAGAACAGATTCTCGCAAACGAGAAAAGAGAAAAACGAAAAGCAAAGGCATACCGAGCTCGTCCCCGCAGTCGGATATCGCAGATGTGCGATGCCCATGAACCCCGGGAGGTCGGCGACGCGCTTCCCGTCTTGGAACACCTTTGACGCCATGCCATTCCCTTTGCACTGGAATATCCTGCCGCCCGTCCCGCAGGTCGCAATGCCGCAGGCATCTTGGCCGCGGTGCTGGAGATAATACAGGCTCTCGTGCAGGTCGACCGCGGCGTCGGCGCTCGCCGAGTCGGCGAGAATAAGACCGAGAATGCCGCACATTTTGCGCCGATTCGAACGTACCGGCCCTACTTGATAAGTGAAGTTACCAGTGGGATCGAAGGACGGCGACTCTGTTAGCGCAATGTGGATGGCGGACGGGGTCCGGCACTCGTTGTCTGGGGTGTGGAGTGCCCCGAAGTCGGGTTCTCTAGAGAGATGTGAGCAAGGATGCCAATTGTAACAAGAATGGGACTTGTATTGTACTACATACAAGTCTAGAAAGACAAACAAACTAAGGTAACGTCACCGCCGTAAGGGAAAGAAAGGACCAAAGCCAGAGAAGGCCGGCAGTAGAGAGCCGAGTTGGTGCCATTTTTTAGAAGTGTTTTGGCGGTCCGGAGAACGGGGCAGCTACGAGTTCGATATGTATTGGCGGGGAAGAAATTTCTGGAGGGGGCACGCGCATATTGCGGGGCCATCCTGGGGCGGCTTGTGGCGTTGAAACCAAGATTGGCTGTCTGACCTGCGTTATCCATTGGTTGCCAGGCTTGTGGGAATTGCAAGTTTGTGGTTGCGTCAAGCATAAGGCTTTGTGAGACCTTGGGGTTACAAACAATAAACCGCCGTTGTACGGGGATATGTAACTGTACAATGTGTCTACTATATCAAGCTTGTCTATTTCTCTTCTCTTCTTTGCGTTTCGCTGGCAATGGTACGCGGCGAGCATCACAATCCAAGACAAAACTATTCCCAATGTCTCTGGCAAGCAATAAAGGAGCAAGGAGAGCGCTGATTTCAAGACTTATACCGTCTGTCGCTTCGCACCACGTCGGAGCCCACAATAGAGCATCTGCTGAACTGCCTGGGCCGCTGAGTAGTAAAACCATTCGCATTCCCCAGACTGGGACTGGAAGAGAGCTAGAATACCTCATCTATCTGCCAGCCACTAGACGTATCCTCCTTTAAGAACCTTAGTTTCCCGTCCTCACTGCGAGAATTTCTGCACCGTCCCAATTCCCCGTCTTACCGCCCTCTGAATGCAAATCGGCTGCCCCTAGATGCACCAATCTAAGACCATGGACAAGGACACTTCTGTCCTCTTGTACCGCAAGAGAGAAAATGCATGATGAGCCAGCAATACCAGCCACCATCCCAGCCAGTCCTCGCAATGCAGAAAAATGATCACTCCAGCTCCGCCAGAGCCTTCGCCCGGTTCTCCTCAACCGCCTTGACAAAAGTCTCGTAAGGGGTCAACGTACCCAGCGCCCGGCGCATATGGGCATTAACAATCTGCAAGCCGTAAATGTAGCTGGCGTTGACCCAACCAAATCTGCAGAGTGAAACGAGTCAGTCACCGAAGGGTTAATCAATATACCAGTGAGACACTCACCCCTCCTTAGCAACGCCCTTGAAGTCCAATCCCTGGTTGCCATACTCAGCATCGACCCTGTGCGGATCGATCGGCCTCGTGACATCATACTTCTCGACAACCACCCCGTTGAAATCAACGAACGCCTTGGTGATCATAAAGAGCCACTTGTAGGCCAGTCGCTCCGCCTCCTCGGTAAAGCTGTACCGATACAGGCCTGTCCAGGCCAGCATCTGCTGCGGCGCCCAACCGTAAGGGTAATCCCACTGGCGGTTGGGCCGCTCCAGGCCAATTTCGCCTCTGCTCTCCTTGGTTCCCGACAACAAGCCGCCAAACGCCTCGAACCGCGGCAGGGCCTTGGTGACCATGGCCGCCGCTTGCTTGGGGCTACTAACTCCAGCCCAGAGGGCCCAAAAGGTCGTGGCGCTCTCATACGTACACTGCTCTCGCTTGACCGTGTCATAGTCAAAGTACATGCCTTCCTCCTCATTCCAGAGGTACTTGTCGATGGCCAGCTTGCGGCGTTTTGCGCGGCGGTCCCAGATGGCCGACGTCTCAACATGGCCGGGCTGCAGCGATGTGCCAGTGCAGTACTCTTCCGGAATCACCAGCTTGTCCCCGAACACGCTGCGGATGATGCGCGAAATGTCTGTCTCATACTTGAAGAGCAGCGAGTTGAGGTCGATGGTAGCCAGATTAGCGCAGATGCCCTCGAAGCGGTACGTCGTGTCGTGACCCGACTCACGCACCGCCCGGTCGTGCATGAAATACTCGTCCAGTGCGGGTTCTTTAATTCGACCGTGGTTATAAGCGTCGACGAACTCATCAAACGTGATGCCGTACTTCTTCACGTAGGGCTCCAAAATGTGGACGAAGTGTCCGGCCTCTGTCTCGGGCGGGACGCCAAGTCCTTCAGGACGGTACCGCGACAGCCCGGTCACCCGATCAAGCCGCGGCTCGGCCATCCACACGCTGTGGTACTCTTTGATGGCCGCTAGAATCGCGGTCCGGAGGAAATCGACAGCGCCCGGTTCGTGCTTTATCTTGTCGTACACCCTGAGGGCCATGTCTGTGAGAAATGGGGGCTGCGACCGAAGGAGGTAGTACGACCGCGTGGCGTTCAGGATTTTGCCATAGTGCTTGATGCAGAAGCAGAAGTTGAGCACCATCGACTTGGCAAGATCGACCTTGTCATGGACTAGCAATCCAAGGGATTCCATGTAACTGTCCCACCCATACAACTCATTGAAACGCCCTCCCGGGACGACGAATGGCCGACCTCTCAGCGTCTTCTTTCCCGTCTTGGGATCCGTCGTTTCCTCCATGTCGACTGCCAAAAGACCGGGTTTGGCGTTCATATCCCGAACGAGCTCAGGAGTGATTTTCTCGGGGAGTAGCTGTACGTCCAACCGAATCTCGGGTCGCTCCTCGGCCAATTTCTTGTAATATTCATACTGTTCAGGGGCGCCACTAGGAACGTAAATACGTGGCCGCGGGTCATCGGTCCAATCTTTGGGATCCCGAGCAGCAACTTCGATGCTGGAAGCGTCAATTCGCCGTGTGAGGCCCTCCCAGAAGTGGTCTCGAATCATCCGCGACAGCCGGTTGACAGGATTCTCATTTAATCTTGCCTCGTCCAAGATGATTTGCTTGCGACCGTATTCCTTAGCCAGTGATAGCTCTTGGAGAAGGTTGGAAAGCATGTAAGTGCCCCGGATATCGAAGCGGTTGTGACCATTGGACGCTGCCGTGCGTAGAGTGAGAACCTAATAGAGCGAGTGTCACCGATTGTTACCCCTCCAGAACAACGTCTCCCCTACTCACCTTTGGTCCATTGTCCTCGATTGTAATCTGCATGTTTTTGTCTGGATCCTCCTGAGCGAGGAGGCTTTGGAGGGTGGGTTCGACCTGGATTAGGAATCGGCGGGAGTGGGGGATCGTGCTCTCGTCTTGGAGTCGTCTGTCAGCACGAACTCGAAAACAAACTGCGTAGTTTCTTACCATGACTTCCTCGCCGGTAGGGCTCCTGTAAACCCAGCCGCTCCATCTGCTTGAACAAACTGTTCTGTGATGGAAGGAAATTAGCAATTGCTTGCACTCCAGCATTTCTCAGGCTCACCCACCTGCGAGTAGGTGCGGGTTCTTGGACCAGCGCGCGTGTTGAGATGGCGCTCTTCGGCGGTATAGTAGGTTCTCGCATCGTCATAAACACCGTGATCGTCAACCGACCCTCGAGTCCGCGGAGGACCCGGAGGTGCTGGACCGCCCATCTCGGAGTGCGGAATGATGGGCATGGTAGTCGGAGCGGCTGAGGTATGGGGTCCGGAAGATCAAGGCCCTTCGTCTCTGTGTTGATGATGAATGAGATTGATTAGCTGTTTGATGCTCAGGTGCTGGGATCTCTATCTGGTGTCTTTAGGACGGAAGTCGGAAAGCGATGGCATACGCACAGGATTGTTTGGCTGGTTACAGTTTGTTCTGCAGACCGAGTTCGAAGGATAGGTAGGCGCCGCCGCCACCGCGGAATGACCAGGAATACGCCGAGATTGATGAAAAGCGATCACGCGGACCCATAAAAATGAAGCGCCAGCCTGGAAGCAGTTAAGAACCGTTGCGCCAAGGAAAGACAGAGCTGAATTGCGCTGTGGTCGTTCAATTGGACTCTGTTCGAGTTGAGAGAGTGGAAGGTAAGAGGTTGCAATCCCGTTGTTTTCCTGATGTGCACTTTGGCAAACCTCAAGTTGGGAAGTGGTAATGCGTCACGATGCGGTGCGAGTTTAGGTTCACCTTTGCTCTGATCGTTTATGTCAGCGATCCGCCGTTGGTTTTGGGCTGAGTTGGGTTACCAACGCCTATCGGATCCTCAAGTCGGGTGACAGCCGGGTTATCAAGGAAAGACGCAATTCGTATGTGGACTCGTTACACATAGAAAAGCGAACTGCTGTGCCTGTCGCAGTCCGATCTTCCGTGGGGTTTCCGCCAATTGTGGCAAACTCACGATAGCGTTGTTCGATGATGGTGGGCAGGAGCAGCCGCAGTTGCATGAGCCGACCGCCCTACCGTACTGTAAGGTATGTACTGTACCTATGTACATACAGTATTGTATGTTACAATACAGTACACCTGTGTATCCTCATACACAGTACGACGCGCTTCAGGTTGTACTACTAAGAGTAATCCGGAAAGATCTCGGCTGTCTATCAAAGATACAGTAGTAGCTACTTACCTCTTCCATCATGCCAAATCATTGATAGTAATTACCGTTGAGGATGTTCTAAAAATCTGCCTATATATACCAAATCTTCTTTCTCCTTGGCTGTATGTATTGTACTTTGCAACAGATACGTATTACACGAATCCACCAGTTGTCGTCACTGCCAAGCTGGGTTACAGTGGTTTCTCTTAGGTAGCTTGTGTCACTGCGGGACACGCCTGCAGTTGCATTGCACAGTGGTTCGGATCCACTATGACGATGCACTTTACACGTTCCATCAGACCTTCCAATTCATCACTCGGATCTAAACTTCGGACGCCTTTCGGCTTCATGCCTTGCCAAATTTTTTTTCAGACTCTAGATGGGACTCTACACGTGGAGAAGTCTCTCTATAAGAACATTCTGGATTAAGTAGTCGCTGACAGACAGCATCAAGTCTTGCCCATAATGGGCTTACGTTACTCTCAGTCCCCGGAAAATGGACATTAACTACCGGATCACGAATGCCGATAATTAGGGCCCCGCCTGCATGTCAGCAACACCCCACGAATCCTTGACGCTTCCGGAGACATAGACGTGGGGTGACAAGTTGGAAGGTATACTAGGTTGAGGAAGTAGGACTTTTTCTGCCTCATTGCTCGTCATGAGAAATGTGATGCGTGCACATGACCATCTAAAAAGCATCAAGCGGCATTTACAGTAACATTGTGGTCAAACAGTGTGCGACGCGGCTCGGTGCCCGTTGAACCGTGTCAATCCTGTCACAGAAAGGCCAGGACCGCTAGGCGTGGGGGTCCGGATCCGAGGGCATGGGAACTGCATTTCCGGGAACATTTCACCCTTAATGCACAGCTCTCGTATGTACACTAGAATATGGGTATTCCGCAGTTTTGTACCTGATCTAGATGGAATGCTATTGCCAATGCAACCGTCCTATGTACAGTACACGTGTGGGACATACCGAACAGATCCGACCAACGCCTCTCCCACCGCAGGAGGCTCTGCCGCCTGTTGGCCTTTCCCGGCCTCCCCCCATTACCGCCGTACCGACCGCCGTTTGGTCGAGAACTGGATAGATGTGAAGCCCATGACCCAACGCCTTGACCGAAGCTGCAATGAAAAAAGCACATGGGAAGAAAGACAGCATAGAACATAAGAAAATAACGTAGAAGGGAGCGGCCTCACTCAAGCTCGCTCGGATGCTCAAACTTGATCGGATGAACCAGCATGCTCCTCAGGCACAGCCGCCCGGTGCTGTCAGCCGTCTCCTCCTCCTCCCGCCCGCCGCGCAACGTCCCCTCACCCGACCGGCCCCCGTTGGTGCCGCGGCCATCGAATTGTGCGTACCCCAGCCAGCGGCGCCACAGCAAGCCGGCAAACTCGCTGTTGTAGTACCACGTCGTGCCCTTGTGGTTGTGCTCGTTCCGCAGGTCAAAGGGGCTGCCGTGCCCGCCGGCCGAGTGGTCGCGGCCGCCGTTAAACGCTTGGTCCACCGAATCCAAATCCCACTTACGGTCTATGTACACGGGGTGCGGCGCGTAGACGGCCTTGAGGCCGTGATGCAGCGCCATGCTGGCAGGGAACATTTCGCTGAACATGGTGTGGTGCATCCGCCACGTTTCCTCGTGCATGACCTCCAGCAGCCGCCGGCTGAGGCGGGAGGCCGTCACAATGGCGCATCGTCGGGGAGGCGTTGGGTCCGTGAGCCTGTAGCCCGTCACATCAGACGCAAAAACCCAGCCTGACTCTTCGGCGTCGAAGATAGGGTTGAGGGTGATGAGGTCGGCATCCTCACCCACACCGCATTCGGACTTGTCTCCATCGATACATGACGCCGGAAGAAAGCTCTTGCCGCCTGTCTCGGAGCGGAGAGGGGCTTTACCGGGGAATTCCACGGGGCCGAAAATGGCGGAACGTCCGCTGGCATGGGTCTCGTTGCGGACGAGATCGGTGAACGAGTTCCAGTCTCCATGGTATTTCGGTATGTAATACTTTGCTGAGCGCTCCCACATCCCAACGCGCGACTGCTTCTTAGCCCAGATACCAAGGCGGTCAAAAAGCTCGTAGTAGTTTCCGAGCCAGCGCACGTCCAACTCCCAATTCCAGAAGTATTCGTACTCGGGGTGCGACATTGCGAAGTGCTGGAGGGCCATGTGCGCACTCCGATAGACTCCGTGAATGTCCATGCCGCTTGGATCCTCAACACTCGGCCCGAAATCCCCTGGGTATAGGAGCCTCATTTGTGCCTCCGTCCAAAGAGTGCAAAGGCTGTGGAACTCATCGGGCACATTTTCGTCGAGAATCCGCTGTGCTGTGACCGGATCTGCCCAGATCGGCTCCTTCTCGTTGCGGACATGAAGGAGAAGGTGGACTTGGTACTCGCCCCCCGATCGCAGAGCAAGCTCGGAGACCATAGCGCGGAAGTTGAGAATCGCGTGGTGCGTCCACTGAAACCCCGTAAAAGCCCGAATCACGACTGCCTGTCGTGGTATCGTTGTTCGCTCCCGGCGCCTTAATGATTGTTGGAGCGGCGAACCCCGTTCCGCTGACCCGGCGAAACGCCTCTTGTTAGACTCGTAGCATCGAGCCTGTGCATCCCCCCAGTCTATTCCAATCTTATCGTAGTTTATCTTGCCTGTCTTCTCCCAGACCACCTCGCTTCCTCGACGCTCGGTGTCCAAACCAACTTCCAGACCACCCGCATCATAGCTGTAACCCAGCCCGTATGGCCCGTATCTTCCGAACCTGTCAAAGCAAATGTCGTCTCTCAATCCTAAGAGGCTATGTGAGCCTATTATTGGGTCTGGTTGGCCCTGGACTCTGCCGTGGTAGGCGTAAAGGTCGGGGACGGGTATTCTCTTGTCCTTATCCAGGTAACAAGGCTCAACTTTGTGGTGCTTGACCTTGTAATCGGATGATTCGTAGTCCGGGTGTGGCACGAAAGGGGTTGGAGTTGGTAACCCCGTGTATGTGACGGTGAGTGGGAATGGTGACTCCTCGCCGGATAGTCTGGGGTACTCCGGCTTGTGATCGCTGGCAGGAACCAGGGCCTTGAGACCGTTGAAATATCCATTGAGGCTGGATGGTTAGCATCCTACAAGCCAGCACAGAAAGATGTGGGCACTCACTGCCTAAATCGAAGCCAGCTAGGCATATTCTCGCCTTCTGGCACCTCTGTGGTATCGTTCGCTGCTGGTAGCACCAATATCATATGCGGTTCCTCAAATCTGTCTTTGGCAGTCGGTCGTAGATCCACCCAGTCTAGTATCGCGCCCCTCGGATGGCGGATCCCACCGAAGAGAGCAAGGCATGATAGTGAGAGAACAGCGGCGCACCACAAGATCACCCTCCGGTATAAGCTGTGCCCTAGAAGTGCCGGAACCCTGATTCTCGCCTTTTGATGCACTGGTAAAGGAAGGAAAGACTTTTCGTCGAGGGAAAGAAGACTCGATAACGAACTGGAGCTTCCTCTTGAAAGGAACGAGCCACGCTCCATCACTCCAGAGTTGGCTTGGCTCAGCTCGAAGGGAGCGAGCGAGGCTAGCGAAGCTGTACCGAAGCCGTACCCTAACGTTACTCGCACCAGCGACTGGCAAAGTCTCAACGGCCGGGACCGTGGGCGATGCCAACTGGCATATAAACGCTGGATGCAGGCAGCAACCCGGGAATAGCGGCAACACTGAAGCCGCGAAAAACGACTGGCTAAAAAGAGGTGACGCCGGAAACAGCGCAGGAGAAACGAAGCACTCAGAGGAGCATGCCTTCAGAGAGAATGAGGGAAGAGCATGCGTGCATAGGGAAGGAATCTTGAGGGCAGTAGGGGGTTGCTGCACCGACGACGGCGAGCGCCGCTAACAGTGTAGAGGGAGGCGTGTAATAAGACCCTCATCAATGTGAGTTTGCGGCCGACGCCCTACCCCACATCGCATCAAGACGACCGAGGCGTGCGTTGATCTGCTGATACCTTGACACCCACCTGGTTCTCCTGTATCAGAGTGCTGAGGATCGTCCCAAGAACGGTGGGTCTTCCATTGTTGCATTCCATAGGTACCTAACGTTCTGACCAAGTGTAAGCTGCGGCAAGAGCGTGGTTGGGCCGCTCAGCCGACTGCTTGATCCTGCATCAAGAACACAAACGCGAAGTTAGCAAGGATCGACCCCATCACAATGTCGATCCTGTAGTTAGAGGTACGTACAAGCCCAAATCGATTGGTTCCGATGTGTCAGCCCGAGGATACCGTTAATGACATCGTTGTTGCCTCTAAAACCATGTCAAAACAGGCCAAAACAGCGATGAAAGACCCGCGTGGGACACTTGGCCGCAGTGGTGCAGATTTCTGTTGTTCAGGAGTCGCTCCTCCTCCTCACAAACTTCTACCCCATAATTCATCAGACCCACTCACTAATAGCGGTTCCAGTTCCTGACCTAGCAGCCAATCAGACGACTGATCAGTGAATTTCGTCCCGCCAAGACAACCGCAGATCCGGGACCTGGCTTGCCAAGACGCAGATCTCAGATTTGAAATGCTGCAAGCGCTGCTGCAGGTAGAGAGTCTTGGCAAGCTTCTCCAACGAGCCTTCCAAGCCCCTCCACGCCCCCCAGCCCCTCTAATCTGCACCCGGAATTCGCAAATGCCCTCTCGGGCGAAGTGCCGTCGTTGTTGAGATTCCAGAGGCCACGCCTCCCGGCAGCTAGTCGGGCATAGAGTTGCGTCTAATCGACCTGCTGTTGCGCATTAGGTATGTACAGATAGGCGCACGCGATCGCCTAGAATAGAAGCAGAGCAACTGAGGTCAATGTTCGCAAACAAGCACATTGACCAGAGCCTGTAGGCGGCATTCTTGAATCCCGATCGACAGTCATCAAGACCATTACCATCACGCACGCCTTTTCTTGCCTTACCTATCGAGGACGACGTTGGCCAGCGACGGTTGGCTCGCTAACTACATAACGTTAACAGCTCGACACCAGCAGCAGCAAGTGAAAATCAGACGGTGAAACAGCAACCCGGGCGGGCCCGGCAAAGGCCGATGCGAGACAGCTGTGCCACGTTTCATGCCTGCCACGGATGGAGCTCCGGAATCCGGATGGCGAACAACGAATCAGGTTTGGAGAGCCACGCGTAACATTCAAGACTTCTGGGCATCCGTGCCTTCGGGTGCAGCAATCAAGCCACAACAGAGATGTTGCTTACAGCCTTACACTCATATACGCCACTTCCGCCTGGATGCTTACAGTCAGCACATTCGCAGTGACGAGTTGGTCGTTTATCAAGAATGGCAGAAAGCTCTACCTCTGCGTTAAGCATGGAATATGCCCTGCGGCACGGTCGACATCGGCCGACTCCTGTTCGTCTTACGGATAACGTTACCAACTGACGGACCGCCAATTGGCGTTGCCATGGAATGATGAATCACGTTTGTGGTTTCTAAGGAGCGTTCAGGCACTTACATGCATCCAGACTGCTCGTAACTACTGGCATGAAGACGTCAGTTGCATATGACCACAATAGCCGTCTTCGTCGGCCTTATTGGAGTATTACCCATGCCGTTGTCACAGCTGCACCCCAGGCTCCCCAGTGAACCCCTCTGCTTACCTAGTTGAATCACAGATGACGAGGCAAATTATTTCGCTCATTCGTCAGACGGTCAGGACAGACAGCCGCGGCGTTCCCTCAGGCTGGTAGTCTTGACTGTAGAGGTCCTCTCGAGGAGCAATTTAGCATGGCACCTCAAGGGATCACGATGTGAGCATAACGACATAATAAGCCACGGTGGATTGACCATGCGCGTTCTCATTCCTCTAACATTCTCCAGAGAATAAGATCCAGCCCACCTACTCTACTCCGGTCAGGGCATGCGGCTGGCATGAAGAACGGTGTTGAACAAGAAGCCAGCCGCGATCCCGCCTCGCCATTAGAATGTCGACTCGGAGGGAGAGGGCCGGGCTTCTTCCAAGGAACTGTAGGTAAGGAGAATTTTGTTCCTGCAGCTCCGACCTTCAGCATCACCACCATGGATATGCTAGAGCACTGACGCCGACATACATGTTTGTCTACATGCTGGATAATCAGAGGTTGCTTCACGGCCCAAGGCCTCTTTTATGCACAGCTACACCTAATGCTGCAAGAGATTCGCATGGGCCATCGACTGTCATAATCCGGATACAACAGTCGCCGACGTCATCGACAGCACAGGGCGTGCGAGGTCGTACGCGATCAACGGCCGGTGACCTCGTCTGATGTGCAGTGACACTAGTTCTACACATGGCCTAGTGTCTTTGTGGCGATGTTTTCTGCTACCGATCTATATACCATCCCCCCGTCAACCTGAAGGCACCACTGCAGCGTCTGGGTTACCTCCTCAGGATGATCGTTATGCTCTCACATGCATGCGGATCCACCCACAAATGCTTGTTGTAGTGATAAGGGTTATGTTACAAACTCATCATTGTCGTCGGGGAGACTAATGAGGTTCATGGTGTATTCGTACGAATACATGACCGCTTAGATGATGCCGCTGTATGCACGCCGATCTAGGCAACTGGAAGGATGCCCACCTGAGCGCTACCATGGATTGATCAATATCAACATATCGAAGCATGCCGGTATTCAGTTAGGCTTAGTCATGGCTCCACGGACCTCTTCCTTCGTCACTGGAGGTGAAGGCGGCTCTGTGTCGGTTTGAGTTCGGTTCTGAATTATATCTTTGGCTTCAATGTCTTCAGGCTGACACACCCTTCCGTGAGTCCTGTCTAGTCACTCTAGATCCCAACTGGAGACAGGTCTTAAGACCTAGTAGCAGTATATCATGCTGTGATACCACCAGAGCTGCCCTTAGTTGTCCTGAGCGGCCTCGGTGGAAGTAGTATACCAAGGCCCTTTTCGACTTTGCTCACTTTGCAGCGATGCCCTCAATGTTAGAGAGAGCCGTGGTTTCATACCCCGACCGGTTTCAACCTTGCAGTTTCGGAATGAAGGAGGAGATTCTAGGCTTTGGTGAGATTGAGAAGAGCAACCGGACCTGGTACCACGACGTCTGCATGTCTCGGTTTGTGAAGCCTGCTCTGGACGCATCAGGAAATGCCAGTGCTGGGTATTGAGGAGGCACCTATCATTCTCAGACTGCTATTGAATTGAGGTCGGCCCGCTTGGGATGATCGTCTTTAAGTAGTAGTGATGCTAGGGCAGCTAGGCTATCTCCTAGTACTTAAGGCGGTCCCCGAACTGCACTTGCATATGTGAAGACTTTCAACTTAGGGGCGAACATAGTTCCATTTCACTCACAATGCCCAGGTAACATTCAAAGACAGTATGTCCAACTTGGAAGACAACCTACTGCCTTCCAGTATGTATGTTGCTACCTTACTGTACTAGTCGTAATTAGTACTAAGTGGCTGACCATGAAAGACCTGAATCCGAACGATATGTTCATTAATGCTCTCATGACCTGTGCTTGATTCGTGTTACGCTTGTTGCTTACCTTCATGTTGTATTATTCTGAATTCTCTACCGGCGATTTGCACTTACCGGCCTTTCACAAGCATCATCCAGTTCAAGTTGGGTTGCTAGAGAAACCCGAGGTGAGTCTGTAATTCAGAATAACTGATCATAAGGTACTGAAGCCACTCGACAGTTAGAGACGACCTATTATGGAAGAAGTATCCAAAGGAGGGCCCTAGACCGTTACTACTCGCGTACCTAGGACCTAGGTTGTCTGTCTGTTATCGGGGACCCTTCGAGCTGTGACTTGAACCTCATCAAAGCACGTTCTTCATAGCTTCTTACACACAGCGAACTTCAGGTAACCAAGGTACTCCTTCCTTCACTGCATTATACCCTCACAGCGCATGTCCGATATAGGGTCTTCCCATAGAGTTCCAATTGGGGTCTCCGAGTTAATAAAGGGAGAAGAACGGTTTTCGTATAGAGAACATCGGACGACATCCAAAGCCCCCTAAATGGCATTGGTTCCCTTCAAGTTTGATAGAAATGGCAGCTACCGTGACCGATTGGAATTCTCGGAAGTTTCAAGTCACATTCTTCTTCCTACTACTGTTTCGAACCGGAAGTTGAAAACAAAAACTCAGGCTCCTATCTCACGTAGCAACTAGGTTTGGCAAGGTGTTTCCTGCATCAATGGCCTCCGTACAGACAATTGGGCAGAATTGGTTACTTCGGGTGTCATTTTTGTTGCACTCAAGAGCGAGACTCGGATTCTCCCCGAGCCCTGAGAGGTTATTGTAGCCCTAAAGAACAAAAAGTGACGTCATCCTACCTAGCAAAGGGTTCGCAAAAGCCCTAATCAACGCCGGTACTGGTACGGTATCTCAACGAGCCAAATTCCCCTGTGTTCATGCTGAAAGGGTTCTCTTCAACCTAGGGGTAAATTAGCTCGTCCAGCAGCATTCCCTGTCTCGTAAAGCTCCATTCTTCTCCTCACTATTAGCTGAAGTTGTGGATTTTATCAGTCCTTTGGTGTGGTGCTCGTACCTGGGGTACTCGCTGGACATTTGATTCGATTGGCTAATCGGGTAGAAAAGGTCCAACGACATTGTTACCAGAATTGGCAGGTGTGAATAAAGCCGAGTGGACAATCCTTCCCGCTTCCTTCTTCTGCAGTCGTTCTGGTTAGTGGCGACAACCAATGGAGGAAGGAATAATCGGTCTTCCAATCGCCCTGGTTGGTGATTGAGCAGAGGATTCGAATGGCGCGCTGTTCACCAGCTTGCAGTGCATCAAAAGTGAGCGGTATTGTTCAAGCCAGGAATAACCGCGGTTGACACCCAGGCTGACCGACCGAGACTGGCCACCCTTGTCAGCGGGACTGTCAAGCAATCTTCTAGCGTGGTTCTCTCTCGGACTTGGGACCCTTAGCGTCGTCCACCACGCGTTGTCTCGAGGTTGTCTATGCCAAGCACGCAAGTATGCCGTTCAAGGAAGGAGGCAAGTCATACGAGCCCATACAATTCACTACACTAGATCTGCCTCGGTATACTGTCCGACACCTCGTATCATGATGACAACTACTATTGATAAGGCCAGCAGGGCGATAGACCACGGGAGCTTAGGTTTGCTACGTCTCTCCAGTCACTGCATATGTACGGACTAACTAACGTTACGGAGGGTGCTAGAGATGTATCGACACAACCTGGCTGCTCGACCACGCCTCATGTCACGGTCGGTAAACGGATGCTGGTCAGAATCTGGAACCTGGATAATCAGTTATTCTACTTTTACTTTTCAAGGGTCCATTGCCACGACGTCTTTCAATAATAAAAAACATCGATTGGTGTACGAGCAGAATAGTGTACCCGACCACTACACTAGGGTAACGCTGTCGATGCTGTCGGTCGGAGCATTGCAACTTGGCTGCCAAGATCAACGCCAAGATCCCGGCATCACTCGTTTAGGAAGCTCTGCATGCGGCATGGCAAGCCCTAGGCCAGCTTCCCCAGGCTTTGCCGCGCCGTTAATCGCGTGCTTGTGCAAGCTAAGCACAAGATGATTTTGCCGCACAAAAGCTTCGCTTGAACATCACATACGGAAACACGCCGTCGCTGCCACGCATACAGACGAGACGCTGAACATGATCAACAAGGCGACGAGCGTCGGGCTACACAGGTACTACCGTGTGTGCTATGTGGTACTGAGGCATGCAGTCCATAAGGTAACGTTATCTGCCGCCCTCCCGGCCGTCCCCTCTTGTTATAATCGTGGGGGAATTTTTTGGTTCCCGCGTCCGTCACAGAGGGAGAAGGAGGGGCGAAAGGCCTTCGGTTCAATCGGTTGGTCCCAGGGAACAGCCGACAATCTTTTTGCAGGCCTATCTCTTGGCGCTCCTTGATCAATCTTGGAAGGTGGCAAGTGTTCCTCGAGACGGCCCTTTTCCAAAGGTGGGCATTGCTCCCCTTTTGCATGGCCCGTTGGGTGGAAGCCAGCCCGTTCTCGATGCTCGGCGGCGGGATCCTCACGGTCGGACAAGGCCGGTTCTATACACTAGGCCTCTAGTGTATGTGCGGACCCTCACTCGCCTCTTCAGCAAGTGAAGATCTTGGGAGGTTGCAGCGGAGTGGTGCTCGCCATCTGACCCCTTCCCCAATCTCCATGGCAAGTTGGAACCTTCAGCCGGGGCCCCATGCAGTTGATTGCCACTGCATTTGATGCCGTGTCTCCCTTGGTCCCGTCTCTTATGTTATATATCCGTCTTGTTGCGCCCTGGCGGGCAGACCCATCTGGCAAGCTCTTTTCATTTTCCTCTGGTCAGCCCTAGCGTGGCCTAGCAGAGCTTCTTTCACACCATCATGGCGTCCGACCCGACGAGTATCGCTGTTGCCGACGATGTCAACGCCATGAAAAAAGATAAGGAGGCCGCCCTGGCGCCAGTGTTCTCCGCCGACGTCGACGACCTCGGCATTAGCGCCGATGGCGCGCTTCCTACCGACGAGGAGCTGCAGACCCTCCGCCGCGTCCCTGACAAGATCTCGTGGAACATCTTGACCATTGCCTTCATCGAGCTCTGTGAGCGCTTTTCGTACTATGGCACCACGGCCGTCTTCACCAATTTCATCCAGCAGCCGCGCCCTGAGGGTTCCGCCACGGGTGCCAGCTACGACATCAACAATGGCCAGGCTGGTGCTCTCGGCATGGGTCAGCGCACCTCCTTCTCTCTGACCACCTTCAATACCTTCTGGCAGTACACCATGCCCCTATTCGGCGCCTACGTTGCCGACAGCTATCTTGGCCGCTACCGGACCATTGGCTTCTCTCTCCTGATTGACATTGTCGGCCACATCATCCTCGTCGTCTCGGCTCTGCCTCCCGTGATCCAGAACCCCAACGGCTCCATTGGCGCCTTCGCCATCGGCATCCTCCTCATGGGTATCGGTACCGGTGGTTTCAAGCCCAACGTCAACCCCCTGATCGTTGAGCAGCTCGACCTCGAGAGGATGGTGGTCAGGACCCTGCCCACCGGCGAGCGTGTCATTGTCGACCCCGCCGTGACCGCCTCGCGTATCTACCACTACTTCTACATGTTCATCAACATTGGTGCCCTGTGCGGTCAGCTCGCCATGGTGTATTGCGAGCACTATGTCGGCTTCTGGCTGTCCTTTACCCTCCCAACCATCATGCTCTGCATCTGCCCGCTCGTCATGCTCTGGGGCCGCCGCCGCTACAAGCGCGTCCCGCCCCAAGGCTCCGTCCTCGGCCGGTCGTTCAAGCTCTTTGCGCTTGCCAACAAAGGCCGCTGGTCCATCAACCCCGTCAAGACGTGGAAACAGCTCCACGACGGTACTTTCTGGGATAGCGTCAAGCCGTCCAGATTCGACGCCGCCTCGAAGCCCAAGTGGATGGACTTCAACGATGCCTGGGTTGACGAGGTCCGCCGTGGCTTCAATGCCTGCGCCGTCTTCATGTGGTACCCTCTTTTCTGGCTCTGCTACAACCAAAGTAAGCATCGTCACGATCCCT